>NW_024542834.1:0-138818 GCF_018151105.1 Drosophila obscura
TTCCAACGAGGTAAGCGGGGCAGAGATAGCGGCCGCACTGCAAGCCGTTACCATCGCAACGCAGGGCATGCACTATGCGGACGAACATCGGTGCCTTACAACCAAACGTCCTCTCCCTGCATCGAGTTCCCTACGGAATCTCAATCCATTCATTGACCAGAACGGTGTCATGCGAGCATGTGGCCGAGTCCAAGCCTCCGCTTCCATGTCCTACAACGAGAAACATCCAATCCTACTGCCACCCGCATCCCTCCTCGTTCGCCTGCTGGTGCGCTTCACTCATCACATAGTCCTCCATGGTGGGAACCAGCTGGTCATTCGCCTTCTCCGTGCAACTTACTGGATCCCTCGACTACGTCACGTAGTGAAGGCGGTGATCCAATCCTGTAAGGTATGCGTAATCCATCGCAAGCGACTCCAGACCCAGTTAATGGGGGACCTCCCGTCCACAAGAGTCACATTCTCCAGACCATTCACATACACCGGAGTCGACTTTGCCGGTCCCTTCGACGTCAAGAGCTTCATCGGGCGCGCATGCCGCATAACCAAAGGTTATGTGTGCGTGTTCGTGTGTTTCACCACGAAAGCCATCCACCTAGAGGCCACTTCCGACCTATCCACTGACACCTTCCTAGCCGCTTTCGCTCGTTTTGTCGCGAGACGAGGGTGTCCTCACGAGGTCCAATCCGACAACGGCAGGAATTTCGTCGGCGCATCTCGTGCTCTGGCTGTAGATCTTCTCGAAGCCATCCGAACGCGGACTTCTGCGGTATACAGTCAGCAGGGCTTATCGTGGCGGTTCATCCCTCCGGGAGCCCCACACATGGGTGGCCTTTGGGAAGCAGGCGTGAAGAGTTTCAAGACTCTGTTCCAACGGTCGATGTGTACAGCCAAATATACACTGGAGGAGTTCGCCACCTTACTCTCCAAAATTGAGGCCTGCCTTAACTCTCGACCGATCTCTCCTATGTCCGAGACCCGAATGACCCGCTAGCTCTAAGCCCAGGTCACTTCCTGATCGGCGGGCCGCTACTCTCCGTGGCGGAGCCTGAAATAAAAGAGAGCGCCTCCTCCATCCTGAACCGCTGGCAACATCTCCAGGCTCTAAACCAGCAATTCTGTTCGCGCTGGAAGACGGAGTACCTACGAGGAGTTGCACAAGCGAACCAAATGGCAGCATCCAACAAGAGACCTAGAGGTGGGAGACCTCGTTGTTATCAAGGAGGATAACATCCCCTCTCACGAATGGCGTCTCGGACGGGTACAAAAAACGTACCCTGGGCCCGATGATAAGGTCCGTGTGATAGACCTTAACACTGTCCGAGGCCTTATCAAAAGACCGATTACTAAGGTCGTCCTGCTGCCTATGGAGTCGGAGATCCAGTCCACCTACTCCCGCGTACTACCCAATCCATAAGTATCCGCCTTCTTATCCTTAGGCTTAAGCACAACTCGTCCGTACAACTCTCCTGCACATCATTACTAATCCTCACTTCCGATTTCCGCAGCCACGGTCTCATGATGGCACCCCAGCAGCCCACACGCACCCAACGCAGAAGCACCGAGGGCCAAGCTCACGACAGCAGACGTACCCGAGGTACTATGTCCTACCGTTGCCGAGTCTGCCGAGGCGTCCATCCTCTTAGGAAGTGCGGGCGGTTCCTGCGGCTAAGCGCTGAAAAGCGGTTGCGGGCAGCACTCATCAATCAGTACTGCCCCAACTGCCTAGCCCATGAGCACTCGGGACGCGACTGCCGCAGCGGAGACCGGTGTCGGCATTGCCACAAGCACCACCACACCCTCCTGCATATCCCGGACACAACTCGTCGTCGCCCCACATCCGTCACACCATCCTCACCAGCTGGACCTCGAGCTCCGACGACGGCATCCTCCGCCTCCCGCCGACCACGAACGCGGGACACAGCGACTGATCGACGGCCTACTTCTCCGAGGACTTCGGCATCCTCCTCCAGCCGACCTCCGACTCTGACCACACTGCTGCAGCACCGCAACCCGCAGGTACTACCGACCGCAAGCGTCACCGTCGACAACGGGACCACCACCTATGAGACCCGGGCGTTGATCGACCCCTGCCGCCCCATGTCAGCGATCAACGCGTCGCTGGCCAAGGCCTTCCATTTGCGCACGTCCATGATCGGGGATGAAGAAGCCTGTGCAGCAGTGCTCCGGTCACCGATGTCCCCGGACTTCCAGTTGGAGGTCGTGTTCCAGGTGGACCCGAAGCTGCATCTGCGAACTCCCTCCGCGTCCATCAGTGATCGCATACGGAGCAAATTCGATCACCTAACGTTGGCAGACGACAACTTTCATCGCCCGGCCACTGTGGCTCTCATTCTGGGAGCGGACGTGTATGGTGACATCATCCGCGATGGAATGCTGCCGAGTGCCGAGGGGCTCCCTGTTGCACAGCACACCGTCTTCGGGTGGACGCTGTCGGGCGGGTGCCGGCCGTAAAGCATTTCTGTAGCATTGGACTCCCCATAAGTTGCAATACATTGCAAAGGGGGGCGGGATGTTGGCGTTCGACCCCCAGCGTTCCCAACCAATCACTAAGCCACGGCCTCACCGGGTTTTTATATACCTTGCGGGGGAGTTGGAGAAGATAGAGGGATCACGAAAAATGAAATGTAAAAGTCATACTTGGAATAAAACGTATCTTGAATAGACATACTTGTGTTCTCCTTTCTAACGATTTCCCCCGAGATCGCCCACCTAGCCCACATCGCCCTCTGGATTCCCCCGAAGCCTGCGTGCACCTTCAATTACTTTCCTTGGAAAACGTCAATGTTTCGGCAAATATTCCGGTACGAAAATCCATTTTTGTGGACTTTTTCATGTCCACGGGTATCTGAGTACATCTAAGCACGTTCCTTCCCATCTCAAATATCTAAACTTTGTTTTATGGATGTTTTTATATCTAAAATTACAAAAACTAATTACAGTCAATAGTTTAAGACCAAACACCTCTTGGAAACATGCTGTTTTTACGAAATATAACATGTTTTATTTCGGTGTCCCTATTATTTCGCACAGCCAAAAGTCGATGACGTACCGAACAAAATTTTTTATTATTTTTTTCACCATTATACTTGGGTTTTTTACTTTTTATTTATGGAGTGCAAACATAAATCTACTAATAAAAATTAAGATCACCGCAAAATTCCCGAAAATAGTAATTTTATAGAGCATTTTCTGAAGCATGGCCAAGTGTCCTTATTATTAATCACATGGCTGTACATTTTTGAGCTTATGATTTTTAAGACTTTTAGAAAAAAAAAAATTTTACATTTTACATTTTTTTGCTACATATGCTATCTACATCTACATATACAATGTATATTCTACATCTAACATGTAGATTGTACAATGTACATGTACCATTTATATTCTACATCTCCTCCGCTAGGGGTTGCTCGCGCACTGAACGCGGCAGAGTGTGCGAGCGAGAAGGAAAATGAGATGCGTTGTCGCCGGTGGGAGGGGGAGGGGAAGCAACTGAAAATTAATTTCTTCATTCTGGCTATAATTATGATTCGGCAGTCTGGTAGGTATGGGCATTCTCTACGATACTGCGTTTTTAGTTTTATCGTTTCTTTAAAATTGTGCCTGCCACAGATTTTCGTCCTTTGTGGGGGCGGAAGGAGGCGGGGCGAAATTTTGAAATACACTTGTAGCAGTGTAATATCACATGAGTCTGGAAACCAAATTTGGTTACCCTAACTCTTATAGTCTCTGAGATCCAGGCGCTCAACAAGACGGACGGACGGACGGACGGACGGACAGACAGACATGGCTATATCGACTCGGCTATTGATGCTGATCAAGAATATATATACTTTATGGGGTCGGAAAATTTTCCTTCTCTGCGTTACACACATCCAATTTTACCACAAATCTAATATACCCCTTAACTCTTTTTTGAGTACGGGTATAAAAATAATAAACACCAGCAAAACCACAAACCACGATTTCTTGAAGTATTTTGTCGGCCACAATCGTTCGTTCTAAATAATAAATAATAATAATAATAATCAATTTTGTGCGTCGGTTAGTCGTGTGTTTGTGTTGTTGCTTTTCGTAAGTACGCCCTCTCATTACATTTAGCCGATCTTTGTCGTAGTTATTGCCGTCTATCACTCTCTCTATCACCTAACTCTCAATAACTGTTCTTTCGCTCTCGCTCTTGTAACTTTTTGTGCAGTAACGCTCTCACCTATAAGCTGTTGCTGCAACCACTCTCCTCTCTCATCTTTTACCGATTTCGCTTGATTGGTCTGATTGCTATTTGGTCTGATTGCTATTTGTTTTGAACTTTTTTTTCCCAAAGTAAAAAAAAATAAATATGGAATTTTCTGTCGTCTGTGCCAAAAAAACCTGCAAGAAGCCGATCACCCATGACCAGCACAATATCCCCTGCTGGCTTTGCGAAAGCGTAGTGCACGCAAAATGTGTAGGCATCTCGGTCCGTGTAGGAGACGCCATTTCCCAAAACAACAAGCCTACATTACAGTTGTGAGGAATGCCGTGCTGTGGAAAACGACATGCGTTCGTTCATGAGGCAGACGCGGAGTGGCTTCAAAGAGCTGATCGTAGGCTTTAAACAGCAATATGATCGGCTCTTGGCCATGAACACTCAGTTCAGCAGTTTACAGCTGCTGGCTGAGTCTCCGAGGCGCAAGAAGTCTACTCCGCGGGACTTGCAAGTGCCGACTGCCTCATGTCCGCCGGCATCTGAAAAACTTACTCCGACCACTCCTTTAGTGCAGCAGTTGATTACGTTTGCTACTCCAAGGGCAACGATCGCTGCTGGTGATGCAGATTCGGGAGCCGAATGCGTCACTTCGGAGAGTATGCAGTTAGAAATGTCTGTAGAGTCCGTGTCCATCGAGTCCGCATCCAAACCCTTAACTATTCCCTCAGTTTCGCTCCCACCAGCTAATAGATGTCCAGGACCACCGGATACTGCCATCACAGGTACTAGGCCTGTGGTGCCAAAACCACTGGTGGGAGTCCCACCAAAGCGACAAGTTTTTGTCTCGCGGCGAGCCCCTCACCTCACATCCAATGATGTGACCGCTTTTATACAAAGAAAAATAAAAGCCGTCGGCTTAAAGGTGGAAAAATTTAACTTTTCTTACGCCAGGGATATATTTTCCTTCAAGATAGGCGTCTCCCCAACTCAATTTGAAACCATTTGTTCCGCCAAGTTTTGGCCAGAACATTTGGTGGTTAAAGAGTTTAAGGCTAAGAAAAAGAATAGGCCCCCCATTACTCTTCCTAGCATTCAGACCAGTGCTCCATCTCCATCCTCATCTTCCACATCTACTTCCACCCATCCAAAAAACTAACTTCCTCTCTTATAATTACCTACCAGAATGCTAGAGGCTTGCGTAGTAAGCTCAGCACTCTTTTCCTTGAGAGTCTCGCATTCTCGTCCCACGTTATTGTGTTCACCGAGACCTGGTTAAAGCCGGACATCCTTAGTTCCGAAGTTTTGGCAGCTCGGTACACAATTTTTAGAAATGACCGTTCGTCTCGACGTGGAGGTGGCGTCCTTATTGTAGTGGAGTCAAACTTCACGTCGGAACATTTCATGGTCCAGGTTCAACAAGACCTGGAATTCCTGTGCGTAAAACTGATTCTCCCAGGCTTTTCGATTGTCATTACTTGCTCGTATATTCCACCTTCCTCGGATATCTTAATATACGAGCATCACCTGTCCGCTTTAAAAACTGTTTCTTCCTTGCTATCAGATAAAGACCATATGATAGTTCTTGGTGATTTAAATTTGCCAGGTACTGTTTGGTCTTCGGTAAACGAGTCGAATAACCTTGTGCCCATGTCACGACATGACTTTATCGACGGCTTGCAAGACCTATCCCTGTCTCAAGTCAACCATGTGAAAAATTCCTTGGGTCGATTGCTTGATCTGTGCTTTGTCTCGGATCCGACCATAGCGTTACCGTAGCCCTTCCGCTCAGTATACCTGAAGACTCCTACCATCCTACATTCGAAGTGTCAGTCGACATTGGCTCTACTGTATTGGATCGAATGGATAGGCTATCTGAACGTGTCCGCTGCTTTCGTAAAGCCGAGTTTACGAAGCTAAATAACCTTATTATGCACTTATGCACTTATGCAAACTTATGCACTGACGTTATGAAAGGCACAAACATTTTTTACAATGTACTTGACACATTTTTTGATTCTTGTGTCCCACTTTCTTGTCCGGTTAGATCTGGAAAGCCTCCTTGGTTTACCAAAGAGTTATCCAGTCTAAAAAATTTAAAATCAAGACTTTATAAAAAATTTCAAGAAGTTGGTTCTCCCTCTTCTCTTTCCCACTATGTAATAGCTCGGTCAAATTTCTCCGTTCTTAACGCTCAATGCTATAAAAACTACCTATCTCGATGCAGGATACGATTTTCGCAGGACCCTAAACAGTTTTACAGCTTCGTAAATAGTAAGCGTAGAACGTCCGCACATCCATCCTCGTTATCTTTTCTCAAAATGTCAGCAAACAATGATCAGGCAATTGCCGATCTTTTTGCGAAATTTTTTCAAACCATCTATTCTCATGAAAGCTACTCTGGTCAGCCGTATCCATACAGTTTACCAAGGACGAATGGCATCTTCAGCCCTTTGTTAAATGAAAGCTCACTGCTTCATGATCTTCGACTAGTTAAGCCGGTGTTTTCACCAGGTCCCGACGGAGTTCCCGGCTGTGTACTTAGGTACTGTGCCGACGCTCTTTTCAAAATAGCAAAGTTCTTTACAACCAGACGTAAGATACTAAAGTTATGTGAAAAAAACTATCGCTACCTCTGAAAAAAGCTTTAAAAAAATAATAATTTTCAAAAATTTTTCAAAAATAAGTTCTGCCATAGAAAATAAAAAATAACATCAAACCATTTCTAAGCCCCAAATCTTTAATAAAAAGTTGCTTTTGTTCCTTGAGGAAAAATCGTGTTGACCAGTGTAATATATGATAAAGAGGTATAAACTACAAAGGAATATTTACTTTCTACGAATTTTCTATTAATCATTAGTTCGGTTTTCAAATTTCAGACTTTTCGCGTTCTGTTTCACTTAACTGAAGTTTAAAATTAGGATCATTTGGAATTCAGGAATTATTCTTGCTTTAAGCTAATATCGTTTGATTTTATTCGTGACTTGTCGATCAGTCAAACTGTTCAAGGCTTCGAGGCCGAACCAGATTCAAAACACGGTCTATTCTCAATAATTACGAGAGATTAAGGTTTATAAACGAATTCGCGCTGGACTTATAGAGAGAACACGGTAGGATTGGTCACGTTAACGCCTAATTGGCGATTCAAATCTACTGGGTTACACATGGGACTCTTACATTTGTTCACTCACTCGATACTGGAACATCCCTCGGCGAAAGAACGATCTTCCGACGTGGTTGCTGAAACAAAGTGTGGTTCTCCACGGTTAAACGGTCTGGGGTCGTGTACCCAACAATCCTAATGGATTCTCCTCTACGGTCCACAGCATACAAAGAAATCGCGCATGTCTTTTGTCTCTTACACGAGAAGCGTACTAATTCAGTGGAAAAATAGACTTATACAACAATATATCCCACGCTATGGCGGTACGCCCATCTCCAGGTCAACCCACGCATGCACGTAGGCGAGCCGGTTTGGCGCACGCTTCCTTGGAAGATCTCTATCGGATCGTCGAGGTTAGGGACGATGTCCGGATTGGCGACGCACGCTGCCAGGCTCACATTGCCTACGGAATCTCGCCGAGCAGAAAGAAGCTACCCACGCTAGGGTGGCATCAGAGTTGCCAGAGAGAAGTGGCTCTTGCCCAATCCCAGGCGGAGAGACGAAACAGAAATCTGAAGCATCCACTCGGGCTCGACGCAGACGAAACGAATTAAATCCGCATTCTTGTTCGACGCACATATAGGAGCTCCTCCTTAGGTATTCATGTCAGGGCGCGTTTGCAGAGCGCTTCCCTTATGGGAGCTGGTTCCTCGCCGGCTGCGTATATCGGCTTACTGTGGCTCGGAACCAGGGTCTGGAGAGCGAGAGAGTCGCGTTGGCCGCTCCTCCAGAAATTTAGCGTAGAGATCGTCCGATCTCGCCCTGATGCGGCTTTCTTGAGCTGGGCACCAGTTCAAAGTTTTCGGCGGGCACCGTACTTTTCCGACAGTGACACACCAGCGAAAATGGATGAGCTGCGGACAATCATGTTTTATTCCGATTCCTCGGGATTCCATCCGCTTCAACTCACCGAAATATTACGGCTCCACTGCAGGGAATCGTTTCCTGGCTTTCTCTATTATTGATCACTTGTATTTTCCACGGATTGCAAAAATTTTCGCGAGGTATGTGCAAAGATCAACTTTATGTAGCGAGCAGCAAAACGGAAAAGGAAATCAGCAGGTTGTCACTTTAACACCATGCCTTTCGACCTCACCCTTTTTTACTAGGTCATGGATCTGTCAAAAGATTAGCCAAAGCGACCCTGAAACCCTCACCCTTTATTACTTGGTCCTGGATCTGTCAAAAATTAGTCAAAGCGACCCTGACCCCTGACCCCTCACCCTTTTTACATGTGACTTGCACTTGCCAAAACTCCATATAAGCAACTCTGATCTCTGCGATCGATAGTTCTACGGTTCTTGGCAGAAACTTTGCTCACGAATTCTATCGATTCCGGCAAATTTTAAATTTGGTTCTGCTGCTTCAGGCGCCACTACACCAAGAAATCGCAGGCAAAGAACGTAACGTATTGTAATGTCCTATCTAAGGCGGAGGTATGCATCAGTCTGTCCAGGGTCCTGAATTACAAGTTATTTATAATTCACGAGGACTTTATTTGGAAAAACGGGGACTTTGCCAGCAACTGAAATAGAAATCGCAACACTTTTTGGTTCTTTTCATTTTAATGGGTCTCTTTATTCTTATGTATTATTATTCTACCCGGTTATGTTATGTTTAATTGTTCTACGACGCGTATGCTGGTTTGACTTGCGTGCTTGTTATTTGCCAGACTTCTACGGCTGGTGGACTCGCTGCCTGCGATGGCTGATTGACTGCCTGCTCTTCATGCAAGGCAGTGCCTTTTATAGATCGGCCGGCCTTCGATTTTTCCATGAATATCTTACAGATATCTTATTTCTACTTCAGAATGTGGGAAGGGTTTTTACATAAATATATATTGCCGAATTGTAGTCTGCGCGTGCAGACGGGCTTATCGGTAACAGAAGGTTACCTAATCATTAGCCATGCAGTCAGTGTCCAATATTCCCGGTAAGGAAAGTCGGAGACTGCTGACTGGCTCGCGCATGTGAGGGGTTTGCCCGGTAACCGAGGGTTACCTAAGCAATGGCCTCCCAACAAGTGTACAATGTCCCAGGTAAGGTGATCGGTGTGCACCGGTACCGTGGGAAAGGAATTCACCCCCCCCCCCCCCCCCACCACCACCCACCACCACCACCTTTCTTCCGGGTGGGTGATGGAGAGATTTGTGGCGTCGCTTGCCGGGTGCTGAAGTTCGCCTTTTTCCGGGTTATCCTATCCTTTGGCTTGTGCCGAGTCTCCGGATTCGTCGTTGTTAATCTGGTCACTTTAGCGTGGCATCGGTAACGTTATATTTTCTACTGCTGTTGTGATCGTGGCCTTTCTGCTGTTCTGGGTGCTTTGTAGTTGGTGTAGTTCTTTGGTAGTTGTTTGTCCAGGCATTCTCGAATCTGCGGTGCTATGTCGGGTGGCCAAGGATCCGTCGGTAGTTCAGGGTCGTCTTCGGTGGGTTTGGTGGCTTCGGGGTCAAAGGTTTGATTCGGGTTTTTCGTAACGATGGGTTTGTCAAATGTGCTTGACGGATCGATGCTCCGGTGGTAATCGCTTATGTGGGCGATGATCGGGGAGGCGTTGGACGTGGGTAGAGTAGTTTTGTAGCTCTGGCGGAACACTTGGGTGGTATTGTCTCCAGACTGGTGCATGAACTGGCTGGTCTCGACGATGTCTCTTTTGTTGGACCAATGGCTTGTTTGGGCGACGGATGCTTGGGTCTGTGGGGCCAAGTCCGGCGGCCACGGCTCCGGGACTGGTTCGGGCTCATGTTCGGTTCGATCGGCGGCTTCGGAGTCAAATGGCTGGCTGGGGTCTTCGGGTAAGAGGGTTGTGTCGAAGGAGCTGTGCGTTTCGATCCTCCGTTGGTAGTCGCTTAGGTGGGCGACGATGGGTGTGGTGTCGACCATGGGTACGATGTTTTGGTACGCCGGGTGTAGTACTCGTGGTATACTACAGCCAGACTGGTACGTGAACAGGTGAGTCGCGATGACGCCTCTGGTATCGCAGCAACGCCTTGTGTGGGCGACGAAGATCTCGGACATGGCTCTAGGCATGGCGCTAAGAATCATGTCAGTACGCGGAAGGTACTCCATTGTGTTGGCGAGGATCGGTGTGGGTACGACAGGGCGGCTGTCGGTGTATAGTGGGGGCAT
Source organism: Drosophila obscura (assembly GCF_018151105.1). Taxonomy (NCBI): domain Eukaryota; kingdom Metazoa; phylum Arthropoda; class Insecta; order Diptera; family Drosophilidae; genus Drosophila; species Drosophila obscura. Next base: position 10,502 of record NW_024542834.1, read on the forward strand.
CGTGCTGGTTTCTGGGCCCGCGTTAAGGGGCCATGTGGATATCAGTTCAATTATGGGAACCGAACAGCGTGGGGTTAGCGTGGCTTTTTCCCGTGTTGCTGGGCTGTCGGATGGTGGCTGCCGTTGTCCTTGTTTGATGCTGGTGGTCGGCTTTGAGGGTGTCCATGTGTTAAATTCTTCCGTTGCGGATTCTGTGCGTGCTTGCTCTGTTGCTTGTCTTCGATCTGGGCTTCCTGTGTCGAGCGCCGGGTTCAAGTGTGTTTGTCTCGTGTGTGAGATCCTCGTGGTTTGTTTGGGATGCGTGTTCCCTGTTATGGGCCTAGGACGCGGTTGCTCCGTAGTGACCGTGGGACTCGTTTTCCCGATTGCTTGGTTGCTGTTTGCTGGTGTTGACCTTGGATTCGTGTTCTCCGTAATGTGCCGTTGCTTCGTATTCGTTTCGATGGGTTTGGGTGTCAAGTGCTGCTTTGCGTTATTGGGTGCCGTGAGCGTTGTGGTAGGTCGTGGACGTGGGTTCGTTGCGATTTAATGAAGTTTCTGGTATCGAGGTTCGGCGTCTTGTACGTGGATGGTAGTAAGCACGGGTTCAGTGGGCTTGGGGTGACAGTCTCGTAGCTGTAGCAGCGTGGAGCCGCATTGGATCGTCGTTTCAATGGCACCTAGGAAGTCCATGCCGACAATAACTTGTCCCAACATGTTTGGCAGGACCAGGAGCGGGATTTGAACCTCTCGTTGATCCAGCTTGATGTGCGCCAGTAGAACTTGTGAGATCTCTCTGACCGAGCCATCGGCCAGGCGTATGCGGAGGCATGCACTTGCAGGTTGGTGTTGTTGCTCAGTTGTCGGGCGAGGTTTGCGCTGACAAAGCTTCTGGATGCCCCGGTGTCGATTGTGGCTTCCGTTGCGTATTCTCCTATGCTTACCATCGCCACTATCCGGCTGTTGCTTACGTGTAGAGAGTTATTTAGTCGCGGGTTGGAGGAGGCGTCGTTCCCGGCTGATCCCGTGTCAGTTGGGGACGAATGTCGTTTCCCGACGTATTCTGGCGGCAGCAATCGACGGTCCGTGTGCCGCGTTTGCCACATTCCCAGCAGAATAGGATGGAGGGATTATGGCAGTCGTATGCCACATGCCCCGCTTCACCACACCGGCGACAGGCTGCGCGTGGGTTTGCGATAGGGGTCGTGGGGGGCTGCCTCCTTGGCGAGTCTGCCGCCTCCCAGTGAGGTGGCCGTTCCTTGGCTCGGTGGCCGGCCTTGGGTATCTTGGCGTATTCCGCGGGGGTGCGAAAGTGGGCGGAATAGTCCGCTCTTGAATGCTCTCGAACTCTGTGGCCAACAGTGTGAGCTGTGCTAAGCTTTGTAGTTCGTGACGGCGCACGTACATCTGATATGCTGGCAGCGCGTTGTCGTAGATCCTGTTCAGTTCCTTGGCTGCGTCGTACCTGCCGTGGTGCAAGAGTAGACGTATCTCGATGAGGAAATCTTTGAACAGTTCCCCCGCCACTTGCTTGCGGGCTCGGATCTGGTCTTCCAATTGTTCAAAATACCGTGGTGGCAAGAAGAACGTTAAGAATTTCTGGCGGAAATTTTCTCATGAGGAACTTTGTAGGTGGCTGGTGCGGAACCAACGACTTGCACGGTATGTGAGAAGTTCGGCCATGGCCCGCGGCAGATGGTTTGTGTCCACCCCATACGAGAGCGCGCGTTCTTCGAGCAGTTCGATGAATGATAGAGGGTCATCTTGGCCGTCAAACTGGATTCCCCACTTTCGTTCCGCCATTGGTGCAGCGTGGTTGTAGTGGTGCCCTTCCATGGGTCGGTCGATCGCTGGCAAGACCCTTGGTACGGGTGCTGGGTGGGTCTCGGTAGCTAGGGGCCTTGGAAATGGGGCTGCAGGAGTGCGGTATTCGGTGGCTGCGGGGACTCGTAATCCGGTCTTAGGATCCATTTGGCGAGTGTCGGATGGTCCAGGAGTAGTGCGCAGTGGGGACTGGTTTGGTATAGTGTCTCTCGAACTCTCCTAGGCGAACCCAGGCTTCTTGCGCGAGTGGCCCGGCGACTAGTGCAGCAAATTTCTTTCGTCGTTCATCGACCGTTCCTTCACTGCCGAATCCGAATTCTTCGGCGAGGACTTCTAGTTCGTCCCGACGGAGTTTGTGGATCCAGCCGGTGCTGACCCCTGGATTGGAAAAGTGTCCGCAGAGTATGCCTCTTCTGGTTGTTCATCGTCGTGATGTTCCATGTTGATTTCTGTTGATTTTTGGCAATGAGTCACTGTTGAACGGCACTTTTAGGATCGGCACTGTGTATACTTTCGCGTTTGTTTTCGCGCCCGGATTATGTAAGTGCGCGGACTTGTTATTGATTCAATTTTCTTTTTGATGGTAGTGGGTCTTTAATCCACGAAGTCCCTGATTTCGGTTTTCTTGAAGTTTCCACTAAAAAATCCTTTAAGGTCCCTGCTCGGGCGCCACTTGTAATGTCCTATCTCAGGCTGAGGTATGCATCAGACTTTCCCAATTGTCCTGAATTACAAGTTATTTATAATTCACGAGGACTTTATTGGGAAAAACGGGAAAAAAGATCGGCTCCCAACAAGAGTCCAATGTCCCAGGTAAGGTGATCGGTGTGCACCGGTACCGTGGGAAAGGAATTTCGTTGGCGCTTCTGGAATATATATTGTTAGGGATATTTATTTATTTAATATTATTTTAGGTACTTATTGCGTAAGCCCCTTGTGCTGGTCTCCTGTCTTTTGGCGTGTGCTGAGTTTGCATTTTTACTGGGTGTTGATCGCTTCACCTGGGAGTAGCGTTGGCTGCCTCGTCTGCTTGTGACGAACCATGGGATCCATGGTTTGTTACAATATATATAGACATCTGTGCCATGGCGCCGACGACGACGACTTTATAGCATAGAAACTCTGCGCAGCAAAAGATCAACGAGCCAGAATACTTCACGAATGCCACGACCAACCCACAGCCGGCCACCTAGGGGTCAGGAAAACCATCACCCGAATATCCCAACGGTACTATTGGCCAGGTTTCTACCGGGACGTGAGGAAATAAGCTCCCAGAAGTTCAAAGTTAAAAAACAACGCAAGCCGGTGGGCCAGATGCTCACTCGCAAAGCCGAAGAGCCATTCGCTACACTATGCGCTGACTTCGTTGGACCACTACCTCGATCAAAGAAAGGAAACACGATGCTGCTCGTCTTCTTTGACACTTTCACGAAATGGGTCGAATTGGTACCACTCAAAAGGGCCAGCTAAGGGCCGCTACCCTGGAACTGGCTTTCCGAGAACGAATCCTGAGCCATTTCGGCATACCCAAACGATTTGTGTGCGACAACGGCACGCAATTCACAAGCCAATAGTTTCGGTCATTTCTACAGACAGCAGGAGTAGAACTGCAACATACCGCACCGCACTGCTCCCAAGAAAATCCAACGGAAAGGGAAAATCGAACGGTCAAGACCATGATTGCCCAATTCGTAGGGGATCGGCAAAATACCTGGGATGAGCTACTACCGGAAATATCCCTCGCAGTAAATTCCAGCGTCTCTTAGACAACGGGATTCAGCCCAGCTTTCCTACTGCATGGAAGGGAGCCCCGTTTACCTGGAACGCTTTATGACGAAGTTACGACAGGCACAGGGAGCACCCCAGAGACCGCTCTAGGCAAGGCAACCAAACTCAGCGAAGTATTCACAATAGTCAGAAATAACATCCAGAGGGCAAGCCAAGAACAAGGAAGGCATAACAATCTCCGCCGCCGGCAATGGCGCCCCACTATTGGATCCCTAGTACTCCTACGACAACAACACTTCTCCAACGCGGACGACGGATTCGCCGCTAAGCTGGCACCAAAACACGATGGACCCTACCGAGTCAAAGGTTTTGCATCACCGAACATTGTAAAACTACAGCATCCGCGTAGCCGAAAATCGAAGGTTGCTAACATCAACGACTTGAAGGAATTCCACGAGGACAGGGATGCAACTGACGAGACAAACACTACCACTATCCCCCCGCAATCTCCCTAGCCACGACTTAAGCATAAGAGCTAAAAACACGCCCATCCGGAAGATAGGGATCCCATGGTTCGTCACAATCAGTCGGTGCAACCAACGATACACCAAGGAGAATATTTCAACACCAACAAATCCGAAGAAGTAGCACGGATCGAAAGACAGAAAGACATCGACCGAAGAAAGAAAGAAAACCGAGAACTCAGCACAAGCGCGGCTAATCGACGGAAAGGCGCGGGCCAAGATTATATAACCGGCCCCCACCACAGCAAAACCAAGTAGTTGTTGTGCTGTGATTCCAAATAACCAATTCTATTTCAGTTGCTGGCCGAGTTCCTGGTTTTTCAAATAAAGTCCTGCGGATTATAAATAACTTGTAATTCAGGACCCTGGACAGACTGAAGCATACCTCAGCCTGAGATAGGACCTTACACATTGCTATCCAGTGTTTGTTTTACTATCGTTTTCGCCAACGCCATATTATCGGCGATCCCGGACGTTCTCCGTTCCTTCACCTCCAACTACCAGTGTTACGGTAGTGCATCCATTCCGCTTTGTCTGGGCTTGGCCAGCCGCCCAAAAAATACAGCACAAATTCCAGTTAAAAAGAACGGCTGATCTACATAAGTGTATAATACACGCACACACTCCAATTGCAATCCACCACCGTAATTTATTTATTCTCAGCACGAATAAATAACACACATAGCAAATTGGGTTGATGTCTTTTCCTTTTATTTCCGCATCTAACATATAATACCAAGTGGTCCCAACATTAAACATCCACTTAATATTATATTGCACATTAAAATAATATAATTATTGTTTTAACACAAAATCCATATATACAAACATACACATACCACTCCATATCTACATACCACTCTATATCTACATACCACTCTCGATATCTACATACCGCCTTCCACACATACATTCCGCTCATAACTGGCATATATTTAATATTAAATTTCGGTCGCCACAATAAAGAATATTATCTCCAAATCCGTGATAAATTATCCTCAACCCAGGCACAGCGCATTTCCGCAGCTGTGAATATTTTCAAATTGTGTGTTCGTGGGACAGAGAGAAACTAGTGGTGACAAAATTAAAAAACTATCGGTATCACCGACGAAGCGATCACGCATCCCAATACAGGCAATAAAAGTGCCCGAACACCAAATATAAGCCAATCAGTAGCCCACGAATTGTCAAAAAAACCGACTGTCTACGGAATCACTGTTTTATTTCATATTCGTTCCGATAGTTTTCCGCCAAAAGTTACCACATTCAGCCGTAGCAGTTAATTTTTGAATCCAAATCTCGTGTTATTGTCTCAGATCGGCTCTACTATCGCCAAGGCATAACAAGGGAGAAAAATTCTTTCTGCAATCCATCCGCACAAAATAAACAAGATAATTTGACCATTGCAAGAAGACATCCTAGACCTCAATGCTCAGCTAGCCCAAAACATCAGTCCATACGTCTGCACCGCAAACCTACCAGGACGGCTGTCGACTGCCTCCCTGCGACATTGAGGTCTTCGCAGGAGATTTCGTCCGCTGGCCTACTTTCCGGGACTTTTTTACAGCGTTCTATATAAATAATTCTCGGCTGTCTCCCGTTGAGAAGTTATACCATCTCACCGCTAAGACAAGTGGCAATCCTAAGTCCATAATTGAAAAGTCCCCGCTCACCAACGATGGTTTCGAATCGGCATGGTCGGCCCTCCGAAACCGTTATGAAAATAATCGGATGCTGGTGAACAACCAGATAAATATTTTGCTCTTTATGCCTCGCGTCGAGTCCGAAGCCAGTCGAGCATTGAAAGAGCTGCAAAGCACGATGCAAGGGGTCCTCACCGCCCTTGCTCACTCCAAGGTCTGCACCGACAACGACACAGACAAGAAGGAGGTGCCTCCATGGACGGAAATCGACGCCTTCCTCACTCAGCGCTATTTGACGCTAGAAGCCATGGAGAGCGACCCGTCCACGTCCAAAGGCAATCCGAATCTTTACCGCCCAAAGGAGATTGGGAATCCGGAATCCCAGAATCCGCAGCCCTCCGGAAGCAATTCCAATCCGTTCCGGTCTCATGGCAGTCCCGTGCCAAGGAAGTTTCACTCCTTCCAGACACATGTGAGACCGAAGAATAGAACGTGCGATCTCTGTTCCAAAGAGAATCACTCGATTCGACTATATCCGCACTTCTTACAAATGACCGTGGATGCACGTGCCAGCTGCATTAAAAAGAGGCAGCTATGCTTGAACTGTTTCGCCAGAGGTCATCAGCTGCGCGAATGCCAAAGCGCCCACAGTTGCTTCACTTGCGGATCCCGCCACCACACGCTTCTGCATCGTGGTACTCCAGCTCCCAACGAATCGACATCCACCACAGGGGAGGATCCCGCTTCCTCCGTCGCTCCACCCAACGTTCAGTATTATTTTGCCTCAGGAACAAGGGCTGTGCTTCTCGGCACTGCTATAATCAACAATTCCCACCTGGGGACAAATTTCCGTGCCCGTGCTCTGATCGGAACGTCTCTTCAATATTATCAAATTACCATTCCGCCTTATTCATGCCCAAGTTTCAGGTCTTAATTAAACTGGAGCAGCTCAGTCCAAGAAGCTCTGCGATTTTTCCATCCCTTCCCTGACTACGCCGGGCGTACAATTAAACGCCACGGCCTACGTCCTGCCAGACATTGCCGACAATCTCCCTTCATATCCGATCCCCCAAAGTGCGCTGCGAGACTTACCGAACCTGGCACTAGCAGACCCTACATTCTATGAGAGCTCACAGATAGATGTTCTGATCAGAGCCGACATCCTTCCTTCCATCCTGTTAAGCGGCTGTAATGAAGTTTCCCAGCCAAGGTACAGTCTCTCAGTCTGTCCAGGGCCCGGTCTTCAATACAGCAAAAATTTGTATTAAAGACCATAGAGACGGGGTCGGGGAGGCTTGTCGGCGGGGCGAGGTGCCGCCTGGGCAGGGAGTGACGTGGGGCGGCGCTGGCCCAGGGTTATGGGTAGTGGTGGAAAACCGCGTGGTCGATATGGACATCGGGCCCGATCCATGGGATGCAGACCCCGTTGGAGTGGAACGCCTAGCAGCGCTTGCGTGCGGGGACGGAGCACGAGGTACTGACTGTACCTGGATATGGAGGAGGATAGGTTAGAGGAAGGGGAATTAGCCCGGTTCGTGAAGACAGGGGCATCCGCGTACTGTCTCACTTAGCTGGCGTCCCCGGGAGGAAGGAGGGTAGGCGTAGGGAAGGGGGAGGGGACGGGAAGGTAGCGGACTACGGCTCCACGCTTGGGTAGCGGGGCGGAGGAACGGAATCAAACAAAACTACAAATGATCATATATAAAAACGAATGTGTGTGCGTTTTAATAATTTTCTTTATTTCCTGCCTACTAGCTTAGTGTCTGTTTTTTTTGTATTCATTTAATGGCTTCCTCAATAGTGCTTATACCTAAGAACAGTACAGTATGATACGAACAGTTGGGGGACAGATGGGGTAGGGGTCGTGCGACTAGCGGTACTGCCGCAAGGCATTGCTTCGCCCGCGCGGAGACACCTACTCCGTTTGCTCCTTCCGCCTTCTCTCCATGGCCCTGAGCGTTTTCATAACGCTCGCGGCGAACACCGCGGCAGCTTCCCAGATCCTCTGGTCTGCCAGCATCGGCGGCACAAGGTTGTCGACGCATATTGCAGACCCTGCAATGGCTTCAAGCTCCTGTCGCTCGTATGCGAACCGGTGGCACTCGAAGAGGACGTGCTGAGCGTCCTCCACTATGCCAGAGCCGCACTCCGGGCACCAGTCCTCCGTATCGTGCCCAAAGCGCTTGAGGTAGCTGCGGAAGCAGCCATGCCAACGTTCAGTATTATTTTGCCTCAGGAACAAGGGCTGTGCTTCTCGGCACTGCTATAATCAACAATTCCCACCTGGGGACAAATTTCCGTGCCCGTGCTCTGATCGGAACGTCTCTTCAATATTATCAAATTACCATTCCGCCTTATTCATGCCCAAGTTTCAGGTCTTAATTAAACTGGAGCAGCTCAGTCCAAGAAGCTCTGCGATTTTTCCATCCCTTCCCTGACTACGCCGGGCGTACAATTAAACGCCATGGCCTACGTCCTGCCAGACATTGCCGACAATCTCCCTTCATATCCGATCCCCCAAAGTGCGCTGCGAGACTTACCGAACCTGGCACTGGCAGACCCTACATTCTATGAGAGCTCACAGATAGATGTTCTGATCAGAGCCGACATCCTTCCTTCCATCCTGTTAAGCGGCTGTAATGAAGTTTCCCAGCCAAGGTACAGTCTCTCAGTCTGTCCAGGCCCGGTCTTCAATACAGCAAAAATTTGTATTAAAGACCATAGAGACGGGGTCGGGGAGGCTTGTCGGCGGGGCGAGGTGCCGCCTGGGCAGGGAGTGACGTGGGGCGGCGCTGGCCCAGGGTTATGGGTAGTGGTGGAAAACCGCGTGGTCGATATGGACATCGGGCCCGATCCATGGGATGCAGACCCCGTTGGAGTGGAACGCCTAGCAGCGCTTGCGTGCGGGGACGGAGCACGAGGTACTGACTGTACCTGGATATGGAGGAGGATAGGTTAGAGGAAGGGGAATTAGCCCGGTTCGTGAAGACAGGGGCATCCGCGTACTGTCTCACTTAGCTGGCATCCCCGGGAGGAAGGAGGGTAGGCGTAGGGAAGGGGAAGGGGACGGGAAGGTAGCGGACTACGGCTCCACGCTTGGGTAGCAGGGCGGAGGAACGGAATCAAACAAAACTACAAATGTTCATATATAAAAACGAATGTGTGTGCGTTTTAATAATTTTCTTTATTTCCTGCCTACTAGCTTAGTGTCTGTTTTTTTTGTATTCATTTAATGGCTTCCTCAATAGTGCTTATACCTAAGAACAGTACAGTATGATACGAACAGTTGGGGGACAGATGGGGTAGGGGTCGTGCGACTAGCGGTACTGCCGCAAGGCATTGCTTCGCCCGCGCGGAGACACCTACTCCGTTTGCTCCTTCCGCCTTCTCTCCATGGCCCTGAGCGTTTTCATAACGCTCGCGGCGAACACCGCGGCAGCTTCCCAGATCCTCTGGTCTGCCAGCATCAGCGGCACCAGGTTGTCGACGCATATTGCAGACCCTGCAATGGCTTCAAGCTCCTGTCGCTCGTATGCAAACCGGTGGCACTCGAAGAGGACGTGCTGAGCGTCCTCCACTATGCCAGAGCCGCACTCCGGGCAGCAGTCCTCCGTATCGTGCCCAAAGCGCTTGAGGTAGCTGCGGAAGCAGCCATGCCCGCTCAGCGCCTGGGTTAGGTAGTGGTCTACCTGCCCGTGCTTCCTTCCGACCCAGGACGAGATGTGTGGGATGAGGGAGTGCGTCTAGCGCCCTTTTTGGGAGCTGTCCCACCTCCTCTTGCCGCCGTGGAAAACCTCGCCAACGAGGCTATCCAAGCCGTGGAATCGTGGCTAGCGGTAGCAGGCCTCGAGCTGACGGCCCACAAGACGGAGGCGGTGCTCATATCGAGCCGGAAAGCGGTGGAGACTGCCATCGTGCAGGTCGGAGGGACCACGATCACCTCCCAAAGGTCGATTAAATACCTGGGTGTCCACATAGACACGAGGCTATCCTTCAAGGAGCACCTGGAGTATATCAACAAGAAGGCCAGCGGAACCGAAGGATCGCTCTCGAGGTTGCTGCTCAACACCAGAGGCCCAAAACAGGCAACGAGGAAGCTGCTGACGAGCGTTGTAACGGCGCAAATGCTCTACGCCGCGCCGGTGTGGGCGAAGGCCGCAACGGTGAAAAGCTATATGCGGGGGCTGGAGGCCACGTATCGGCTATGCGCCATCAGGATCGCATGCGCGTTCCGGACCATCTCGGACGAGGCAGCGCTGGTCATCGCCGGGCATATTCCTCTAGGGGAGCTGATCCGGGAGCACAGAGAAATTTACGACGCCCTGCAGGACGACGAAGCAGGAATCAGCAAGGCAGAGCTGAAGGCTGCCGCTAGAAGGAGCAGCCGCTGCCTCTTCCACCTCTCGGGGAACGTGCCCTCCTGTAGGCACTGGTTAAACAGGCCAGCAACCTCCGTCGGGAGCAGCGCTAGCGCCAGCTTTAGCGCCCTGTTGGGGATCGCATCTGGGCCCGGTGCCTTCTTGGGCTTTAGGCGTCTGCCCCGCACGCCGTACCTCGTCTTCCGTGTCCTCGGATATCTCGCCTCGTCTTAACTCCGACCGTGGAGAGCTCACGACCCGTTGCCCTCGTGGGAACAGGGCGCCAACTATCCCCTCCAGCTCCTTGGGATCAGCTGGGGCTTTGCCTCCCGCGTTGATCCTCTTCACCACCATCGGTACGCACGTCCCCAGGGATCTTCTTCAACTGCATCGCACAGCTTGAGAAAGAATTCCCTCTTGCTGCTCCTCATGGCTGTCTTCAGCTCCTTTCTTGCCGCCTTGTAGCGCTCGCTGCAGCTGTCCAGGCGCGAAGTGCCCCTAGCCCGTTGCAGAAGCCTTCTGGCGCGGAGGCATGTTCTGCGGAGTTCAGCGATCTCCTCGCTCCACCAGAACACAGGCACTTGGTGCGACCGGAATGTCCGCCTCGGGAGCATGCTTTGGTCGCATGCGCCCTCCAATGCTGAGGTCAGTTTGTTGGCCCTCTCATTGGCTCCATCCACTTCTGTCGCCGAGAAGCTCCCCAGTGCGCCTGCGAAGATCTGCGGCTTCAGCGTGTCCTGCCGGTACGCCTTCCTTTGGGGGGGAGGTTCTGCCTCTCGCCCAGGCACGCCCACCGAGCACTGGATTGCCTCGTGGTCGCTGGCGGTGTAGACCTCGCTGACCTTCCATCGAGCGTGGCGTGCCAGCGCGCTGCTGGCGTATGTGATGTCAATGACTGACCCCGTGCCTGCCCTGCTGAAGGTTTGCCGGGACCCTTCGATTATCAGGACGATGTCCAGCGTGGCGAAAGCCTCTAGCACCGTGCGACCTCTGGCATTGGTACGGGAGGACCCCCATTCCTGGGCCCAGGCATTGAAGTCGCCCCCGACCACGACGTTGCTCCGTCCTCTCAGGTCGCTGCACAGATCGTCCAGGATCCTGCTGAAGCTCTCCAGCGAGAGACTGGGCGCCAGGTAGCAGCTGTACAGCCACGTACCTCCAACGTTCGCCCGGACGAATCCTTCTGCTGACTTGGCGTCGCGCATCTGTGGAGCATTCACTCCGCAGAGCCACAGGGAAGCTAACACAGCTTAGTGTCTGTGTGAGTGTGTGTGTGTGTGTGTGTCCAACTTCCCTAACGTCGCACCTATCTCTTTTCTCCTTCTCACCTACGTGAGACCAGCTCACCCCTCTTCTTCCTCCTGCTTTGGGTACATCCTTCTATCCTGGCTTCTTCGCTGCTTCTTCACTTTCACTCCGTACTGTGTTTTTTTTTTACGACTGGCGTCCCGATCCTCTGTTTTGCGCGTTCCGTTGATAGCCCCGAAATCTCGGTTCTCTGCCCTCTGCTGGTGCTTCGGCTTTTTCCTCGAAGAGGACGTGCTGAGCGTCCTCCACTATGCCAGAGCCGCACTCCGGGCACCAGTCCTCCGTATCGTGCCCAAAGCGCTTGAGGTAGCTGCGGAAGCAGCCATGCCAACGTTCAGTATTATTTTGCCTCAGGAACAAGGGCTGTGCTTCTCGGCACTGCTATAATCAACAATTCCCACCTGGGGACAAATTTCCGTGCCCGTGCTCTGATCGGAACGTCTCTTCAATATTATCAAATTACCATTCCGCCTTATTCATGCCCAAGTTTCAGGTCTTAATTAAACTGGAGCAGCTCAGTCCAAGAAGCTCTGCGATTTTTCCATCCCTTCCCTGACTACGCCGGGCGTACAATTAAACGCCATGGCCTACGTCCTGCCAGACATTGCCGACAATCTCCCTTCATATCCGATCCCCCAAAGTGCGCTGCGAGACTTACCGAACCTGGCACTAGCAGACCCTACATTCTATGAGAGCTCACAGATAGATGTTCTGATCAGAGCCGACATCCTTCCTTCCATCCTGTTAAGCGGCTGTAATGAAGTTTCCCAGCCAAGGTACAGTCTCTCAGTCTGTCCAAGCCCGGTCTTCAATACAGCAAAAATTTGTATTAAAGACCATAGAGACGGGGTCGGGGAGGCTTGTCGGCGGGGCGAGGTGCCGCCTGGGCAGGGAGTGACGTGGGGCGGCGCTGGCCCAGGGTTATGGGTAGTGGTGGAAAACCGCGTGGTCGATATGGACATCGGGCCCGATCCATGGGATGCAGACCCCGTTGGAGTGGAACGCCTAGCAGCGCTTGCGTGCGGGGACGGAGCACGAGGTACTGACTGTACCTGGATATGGAGGAGGATAGGTTAGAGGAAGGGGAATTAGCCCGGTTCGTGAAGACAGGGGCATCCGCGTACTGTCTCACTTAGCTGGCATCCCCGGGAGGAAGGAGGGTAGGCGTAGGGGGGGGGGAAGGGGACGGGAAGGTAGCGGACTACGGCTCCACGCTTGGGTAGCAGGGCGGAGGAACGGAATCAAACAAAACTACAAATGTTCATATATAAAAACGAATGTGTGTGCGTTTTAATAATTTTCTTTATTTCCTGCCTACTAGCTTAGTGTCTGTTTTTTTTGTATTCATTTAATGGCTTCCTCAATAGTGCTTATACCTAAGAACAGTACAGTATGATACGAACAGTTGGGGGACAGATGGGGTAGGGGTCGTGCGACTAGCGGTACTGCCGCAAGGCATTGCTTCGCCCGCGCGGAGACACCTACTCCGTTTGCTCCTTCCGCCTTCTCTCCATGGCCCTGAGCGTTTTCATAACGCTCGCGGCGAACACCGCGGCAGCTTCCCAGATCCTCTGGTCTGCCAGCATCAGCGGCACCAGGTTGTCGACGCATATTGCAGACCCTGCAATGGCTTCAAGCTCCTGTCGCTCGTATGCAAACCGGTGGCACTCGAAGAGGACGTGCTGAGCGTCCTCCACTATGCCAGAGCCGCACTCCGGGCAGCAGTCCTCCGTATCGTGCCCAAAGCGCTTGAGGTAGCTGCGGAAGCAGCCATGCCCGCTCAGCGCCTGGGTTAGGTAGTGGTCTACCTGCCCGTGCTTCCTTCCGACCCAGGACGAGATGTGTGGGATGAGGGAGTGCGTCTAGCGCCCTTTTTGGGAGCTGTCCCACCTCCTCTTGCCGCCGTGGAAAACCTCGCCAACGAGGCTATCCAAGCCGTGGAATCGTGGCTAGCGGTAGCAGGCCTCGAGCTGACGGCCCACAAGACGGAGGCGGTGCTCATATCGAGCCGGAAAGCGGTGGAGACTGCCATCGTGCAGGTCGGAGGGACCACGATCACCTCCCGAAGGTCGATTAAATACCTGGGTGTCCACATAGACACGAGGCTATCCTTCAAGGAGCACCTGGAGTATATCAACAAGAAGGCCAGCGGAACCGAAGGATCGCTCTCGAGGTTGCTGCTCAACACCAGAGGCCCAAAACAGGCAACGAGGAAGCTGCTGACGAGCGTTGTAACGGCGCAAATGCTCTACGCCGCGCCGGTGTGGGCGAAGGCCGCAACGGTGAAAAGCTATATGCGGGGGCTGGAGGCCACGTATCGGCTATGCGCCATCAGGATCGCATGCGCGTTCCGGACCATCTCGGACGAGGCAGCGCTGGTCATCGCCGGGCATATTCCTCTAGGGGGAGCTGATCCGGGAGCACAGAGAAATTTACGACGCCCTGCAGGACGACGAAGCAGGAATCAGCAAGGCAGAGCTGAAGGCTGCCGCTAGAAGGAGCAGCCGCTGCCTCTTCCACCTCTCGGGGAACGTGCCCTCCTGTAGGCACTGGTTAAACAGGCCAGCAACCTCCGTCGGGAGCAGCGCTAGCGCCAGCTTTAGCGCCCTGTTGGGGATCGCATCTGGGCCCGGTGCCTTCTTGGGCTTTAGGCGTCTGCCCGCACGCCGTACCTCGTCTTCCGTGTCCTCGGATATCTCGCCTCGTCTTAACTCCGACCGTGGAGAGCTCACGACCCGTTGCCCTCGTGGGAACAGGGCGCCAACTATCCCCTCCAGCTCCTTGGGATCAGCTGGGGCTTTGCCTCCCGCGTTGATCCTCTTCACCACCATCGGTACGCACGTCCCCAGGGATCTTCTTCAACTGCATCGCACAGCTTGAGAAAGAATTCCCTCTTGCTGCTCCTCATGGCTGTCTTCAGCTCCTTTCTTGCCGCCTTGTAGCGCTCGCTGCAGCTGTCCAGGCGCGAAGTGCCCCTAGCCCGTTGCAGAAGCCTTCTGGCGCGGAGGCATGTTCTGCGGAGTTCAGCGATCTCCTCGCTCCACCAGAACACAGGCACTTGGTGCGACCGGAATGTCCGCCTCGGGAGCATGCTTTGGTCGCATGCGCCCTCCAATGCTGAGGTCAGTTTGTTGGCCCTCTCATTGGCTCCATCCACTTCTGTCGCCGAGAAGCTCCCCCAGTGCGCCTGCGAAGATCTGCGGCTTCAGCGTGTCCTGCCGGTACGCCTTCCTTGGGGGGAGGTTCTGCCTCTCGCCCAGGCACGCCCACCGAGCACTGGATTGCCTCGTGGTCGCTGGCGGTGTAGACCTCGCTGACCTTCCATCGAGCGTGGCGTGCCAGCGCGCTGCTGGCGTATGTGATGTCAATGACTGACCCCGTGCCTGCCCTGCTGAAGGTTTGCCGGGACCCTTCGATTATCAGGACGATGTCCAGCGTGGCGAAAGCCTCTAGCACCGTGCGACCTCTGGCATTGGTACGGGAGGACCCCCATTCCTGGGCCCAGGCATTGAAGTCGCCCCCGACCACGACGTTGCTCCGTCCTCTCAGGTCGCTGCACAGATCGTCCAGGATCCTGCTGAAGCTCTCCAGCGAGAGACTGGGCGCCAGGTAGCAGCTGTACAGCCACGTACCTCCAACGTTCGCCCGGACGAATCCTTCTGCTGACTTGGCGTCGCGCATCTGTGGAGCATTCACTCCGCAGAGCCACAGGGAAGCTAACACAGCTTAGTGTCTGTGTGAGTGTGTGTGTGTGTGTGTCCAACTTCCCTAACGTCGCACCTATCTCTTTTCTCCTTCTCACCTACGTGAGACCAGCTCACCCCTCTTCTTCCTCCTGCTTTGGGTACATCCTTCTATCCTGGCTTCTTCGCTGCTTCTTCACTTTCACTCCGTACTGTGTTTTTTTTTTACGACTGGCGTCCCGATCCTCTGTTTTGCGCGTTCCGTTGATAGCCCCGAAATCTCGGTTCTCTGCCCTCTGCTGGTGCTTCGGCTTTTTCCTCGCTCTCACCGCTCTTCCTCACGGGAGCCGGTGAGCCTATGGTGTGGGCAGTGGTCCGCGCTCGGCTTAGTGGGTGGGTGGGAGTTCCTTCGGTCGCGCTAGCGTCTGGGAGTCTGCGCTTTTCTCCCCTGCTCATCGTTGCGTGCTCCTGCGCTACGGCGTGAGCAGCGGTCCAAGCTCGTTGATGTTGGTGGGCAGGTGGGTTGGTTCTCTTTTCGTTGTCGTTACTGTTGCTCTCTGCTTTTTTTGCTCGCGGTGGTGGTTCTGGCGCTGGTTCCGGTGGTGGTTCTGGGGCTGGATCTGGTGCTGGTTCTGTTCCCACTAAAGCCTGGTTCTCACCAGATAAAAGCTAGGCGCTATGTTTATGGCTTTTTAATGATGATGATTTAGGACTAAAAGATATACAACTAATAATAATAAGGAAAAAATATATATGATAGATGGGTTTGCGATAGAGAGAGAGGGTTGAGGTAGTCGAGGGTGTTGGGGTAGGTGGTGTTGGTTGGGAAGGGGTTGGCCTTCACACTCCCTTCCTACTTCGGGGGGCGGGATGTTATAAAAATTTGCCCTCCTCGGTTTACTGACACGCCGAAAGACTGGCCGTCATGTGTCTTAATCTCCCGGGTCCTGGGTCCCACTATCAACGCCCGCTGGCTGGCACTCTCCCGTAGGGTGACCGGGGGTTTCCACGCGCCACACCTCTGGTGCCTCCACCCAATCCCGCTCCTCCTGGATATTCGCTAAGGTGGGCAGCTCCTCGAAGAGCTCTGACAATTCCTGCGCCTCGGGGCCGGATAGCCATAGCGAGAGGTCGTCGTCTTCCGGCTGGGTGTCGCTACCTGGCTCTGGGGATGGTGTGGCTTGCCCTGGCATAGCTGCCCGTGCCTCTGGAGGTGGCGTGGTGGCCCGTGCCTCTGGAGGTGGCGTAGCTGCCCGTGCCTCTGGAGGTGGCGCGTCTGCCCGTGGTTCCGGAGGTGGCGTGGTGGCCCGTGCCTCTGGAGGTGGCGTAGCTGCCTGTGCCGCTAGAGGTGGCGTAGCTCGCCCGTCGCCGATGCCCGACTCCGTCCACGGGTACTCCTCCGTGCTATCCTCGTTACCCCGGCTGGGAAATGGACTAGGGACCTCACTGTCGGTCTCGTCCGTGGTTTCCGACCCTTTCCCGCTGTCGTCCGGAGTTTCGGTTTCGCCTAGTCCCTCCTCCTCGCTCTGCTCCTCCTTAGCTGCTCGGGCGGCCTCGATCCAGGCCTTCGTGGCCCTGGTGGCGCTGGGGGCCGTCACTGGCTCTGTCCGGGGCGTCGACAGCGACCACTGCCAGCTGAGGGGGCAAGCTTCCCTGAGTCGGGGCTGGTGGCTGCTCCCGGTGGTTTGGGGTCGCTGTGCCATGGAGGGTCGGGCCAGGAGCCTAGGCGTTGTGGTGCCGCTACTGGTGGTGGGGGGGACTTCAGCCGCTGGTGGGTTTGGGGCTCTGTATTTAGCGTCCCCGTAGTGGGTCGTCGCTGCTGTTCCCGCTGTCGCAGGCACTTCAGCTCACTACGGAGAACCGCGTTCTCCCGTCTGAGGAGCTGCAGCTCCCCGATATGTTCTTCGGGTCGTCCTTCCTGGCTGGCTGCCGCAGTGGTGTCGCCGGCTATTGCGAGCCATCGTAGAGCCACGCGGGAGGTGGATGGGCCTTCGGCGAGCTCTGGTAGCTGGTACAGGGCCACGTGCGATGGAATGCCTCCGGGATCGGCATTCTGGGTGGGGTGTTCCCCGGTGAAGCCGTGGGGTGGTGCTGCCTGGACCGGTGAGAGACCTGTGACAGCTACCCCGCTGCTGGCCCGTGGTGAGCCGGGCTTTGTGGTTTCATCGTTTGCAGCGTCCGGGTGACTCGTCGCTGTTTTGCTACGGTAGAAACCTTGATGGGTTAAAACCTGCCTAGCCATTTTGTGTCTATACCCTGACCTGCCTATAGGTGCGATTTACAATTGGTTCTCTGCTTTATGATTAGTCCCTTAAGGGGAGTTATACATATCTTACTGTGGCATGGCCGCGGTCGCTCCTTTCGGAGCGAGGACGTTAGGGCAGGACACTGCTCTAAGTGGCCCTCATGAACTCGCGTGGTTGGTGGCTCCTTTGACCGGGTCGTCTTCGTCTGCGATGTCTTCGTGTTGGTGGCTGCTGCCATCGTGGTGGTCGTGGAAAACCTTGAGATCCGCCAGCCCGGCGGTTGGTCGCTGCCGTCCAGGGTGTTTTTGCAGCCACCCTATGGTCGGGGAGATGAACTTGATGACCCGATACGGTCCCTCAAACTTTGGGGCCAGTTTTGCGGCGAAGTTGTCGGCGGCCTTGGATAGCTGGTGTTGGCGAAGCATGACCAGTGTTCCAATCACGGGTCGCCACTCGCGCCTCCGAAGATTATAATTTCGACTTTGCTCTTGAGAAGCGCGCGGCGTGTTTTCCTGTACCACCCGGAAGATTTCGCTGAGTGTCGACGCCTTGTGTCCCTGCGTTATTACTGGCTTGGACTCTATCGGGATGTCGCGCGATACGTGCAACAATGCTCGAGTTACCAGAGATTTAAGGTGAGCCAGATTAAGCCTGCAGGACATATGCACACCCGTCAAGCCCAGGGACCCCTGGACATACTATGCGCGGACTTCGGAGGCGCGAGTGGTGATTGGAACACTGGTCATGCTTCGCCAACACCAGCTATCCAAGGCCGCCGACAACTTCGCCGCAAAACTGGCCCCAAAGTTTGAGGGACCGTATCGGGTCATCAAGTTCATCTCCCCGACCATAGTGTGGCTGCAACAACACCCTGGACGGCAGCGACCAACCGCCGGGCTGGCGGATCTCAAGGTTTTCCACGACCACCACGATGGCAGCAGCCACCAACACGAAGACATCGCAGACGAAGACGACCCGGGCAAAGGAGCCACCAACCACGCGAGTTCATGAGGGCCACTTAGAGCAGTGCCCGGCTAACGTCCTCGCTCCGAAGGGGAGCGACCGCGGCCATGCCACAGAAGATACGTATAACTCCCCTTAAGGGACTAATCATAAAGCAGAGAACCAATTGTAAATCGCACCTATAGGCAGGTCAGGGTATAGACACAAAATGGCTAGGCAGGTTTTAACCCATCAAGGTTTCTACCGTAGCAAAACAGCGACGAGTCACCCGGACGCTGCAAACGATGAAACCACAAAGCCCGGCTCACCACGGCTTCACCGGGGAACACCCCACCCAGAATTCCGATCCCGGGGGCATCCCATCGCACGTGGCCCTGTACCAGCTACCAGCGGCAGCCAGCCAGGAAGGACGACCCGAAGAACCTATCGGAGACCTGCAGCTCCTCAGACGGGAGAACGCGGTTCTCCGTAGTGAGCTGAAGTGCCTGCGACAGCGGGAACAGCTGCGACGACCCTCTACGGGGACGCTAAATACAGAGCCCCAAACCCACCAGCGGCTGAAGTCCCCCCCACCACCAGTAGCGGCACCACAACGCCTAGGCTCCTGGCATCCTCCGCCAGGCACAGCCCGGAGGACCTGCCGCCCAAAGAGGTGTGAGGTCCTATTTCAGGCTGAGGTATGCATCAGTCTGTCCAGGGTCCGCTACAAGAAAATTTGTAGATTGCTGGAACTTTTAGGTTGGGAGCGGCCTTGTCTGACCGAAAGAGAGGTAGGTGACAGGGGAGCGTTGTGTGGCTAACAAAATACTTCAAGAAATCGTGGTTTGTGGTTTTGCTGGTTATTATTATTATTATGGTTATTATTTTTATTACTTAATTCTTTGTGGGTTTCTTTTCGATGGATTACTCGCGGATCTTATTACTTGGCCTGTGAGCCGGTGGACGGCTTAGTCAGTGTCTCGTGATCGGGCTGATGGACTGCCTGCCTCTTTCGGCCGATCTTGGCTCTTTTATGTAGCTGGCGATCGTACCTGAGACCCGAATATAATTTATTCTTGCTGATAATAATAATTGTGGAGTGTGGTAACTAGGTCGAAGCTTGGTGCTTTGTTGACAATTTTTAGTGGGTCAGGGTGGTTTTGCTGATGCTGCATCCCGGAAGGTGCAGTTGGGAATTGGGTATTTGGTTAAAAAAAAAATGAGTTTTTGCTAACTCTGCATCGCGAAAGTTGAGTGGTAAGTCGATAATTTTATGCTGGCTTGAATTATTGTGAAATAAGTCGATTGCGCAATGTCCCAAGAGGTGGGGTGTTGTTGATCGAGAGTTCTTAATTAATTGTGTGCTTAAGACTATTTTATTTCCGGGGTGCTGACGCACCGCTATTTGTGAGGAGATACGTGGCCAGAGCCAGGGTTCGGTGTCTCTGCGGCTATCAATTTGACTACTGTTTGACTTCTGGCAGCTGGTGCAGCTGCGGACGTATTTCCTTACGTCCCGGTAAAATCCTGGCCAATAGTACCGTTGACAGACTTGGGTTATGGTCTTACGGATTCCCAGATGGCCGGCCGTGGGTTGGTCGTGGCATTCTTGAAGGACTCTGGTGCGACGATCCTTTGGTACGCAAAGTTTCCATGATATGTCCTCATTGTCCTCGGTGCTGCGGCCCAGGTGTCGATATAACTCCCCGTTCTCGTGAGTGTAGTCGGGGTATTTCTCGGGTTCGTCCTGAACTTGTTGTATCCTGCGCATGAGCCAGGGGCAGGTTACCTTTACTTCCTCGACTCGCGCAAGGGTTCCCCGGGGTTGTCGGGATAGTGCATCTGCCACTACGTTCTGTTTACCTGCCCGATAATGTACGTCGTACTGGTATTGTTGGAGTTCCAGTGCCCACCTTGCTATTTTACCGTAGGGGCTTTCCAGTGTGTTCAGCCATTTGAGGGCGAGATGGTTGGTGATCACGTCGAACCGATATCCCTCGAGGTAACACCGGAGTTTCCGGATGGACCAGATGACTGCTAGGCATTCTTTGTCGGTCGCGGAGTAGTTTTCCTCTGCCGCGTTGAGTCGTCGGCTGACGTATGCGATAACTCGCTCCTTGCCTTCGATGTAGTCTTGTTGCTTCCCTACTTTCGTCGTCCATGGGGATCTGCCAGTATCCATTTTTTAGGTCGAGGGTGGTGATGAATCGCGCGTTTTGTAGCCGTTCCAAAATATAGTTAATCCTAGGTAGCGGGTATGCGTCCGGGATGGAATGCGTGTTGAGTTGCCGGTAGTCCACGCACATTCGCCATTTCCTATTCTTTTTACGGACGAGTACAATTGGGGCGCTGTGGGGGCTCCGGAAGGGCTCGATGAGGCCTTCCGAAATCAATTGGTCTACTTGTTCATCGATTATTCGCTTCGGATAGTACCGCTGTTTTATGGGCCGGTTATCCCTCATGACAATAGTGTGCTTGGCGATGTCCGACGTCCCGTGGAGGCCATCAAATTTTGGTAGCTCTTCATCTAGAAATGCTTAGATCTGCGGGGCCAAGTCTGGCGGCCACGGCTCTGGGACTGGTTCAGGCTCATGTTCTGTTGGGTCGGCGGCTTCGGAGTCTAGTGGTTGGCGGGGGTCTTCGGGTAAGAGGGTTATATCGAAGGCGCTGGGCGGTTCGATCCTCCGTTGGTAGTCGCTTATGTGGGCGACGATGGGTGTGGTGTCGACCATGGGTATGATATTTGGTACGCCGGGTGTAGTACTCGTGTTATACTACAGCCAGACTGGTACGTGAATAGGTGAGTCGCGATGACGCCTCTGGTATCGCAGAAACGACTTGTGTGGGCGACGAAGATCTCGGACAAGGCTAAGAATGCATGGCGCTAAGAATCATGTCAGTACGCGGAAGGTACTCCATTGTGTTGGCGAGGATCGGTGTGGCGTCGGCTGTGGGTCGGACAGGACGGCTATCTGGGCATCGTGGGGACATCGCTGGTTTCCGGGCCCTCGTTGAGGGGCTCTGTGGATATCAGTTCGATTATGGGCCCCGTCCAGCGAGGGGTTAGCGTGGATGTTTCCCGTGGAGCTGGGCTGTCGGATGGTGGTTGCCGTTTTCCTTTTTCGCTGCTGGCGGTCGGTTTTGAGGGTGTCCGTGCGTTCCCTCCTTCCGATGCGGTTTCTCTGCGTGCTTGCTCTGTTGCTTGTCTTGGACCTGGGCTTCCTGTGTCGAGCGCCGGGTCCAAGTGTGTTTGTCTCGTGTGTGAGACCCTCGTGGTTTGTTTGGGGGGCGTGTTCCCTGTTGTGGGCCTAGGACGCGGTTGCTCCGTAGTGGCCGTGGGACTTGTTCGCCCGCTTGTTTGCTTGCGGTTTGCTTGTGTTGGCCTCGGATTCGTGTTCTCCGTTGTGGGCCGGCGTTTCGTTTTCGTTGCAGTTGGTTTGGGTGTCGAGTGCTGCGTTGCTTTATTGGGTGTAGTGGGCGTTGGGGTAGGTCGGTTGGCGTAAGTTTCTGGCTTCTGGTCGCGGGGCCTGGTATGTGATTGGTCGGATCTTCGGGTGCAGTTGGCGTGGCCGACTGATTGCTTAGTTGCAGTTGGGTGCTGCCGCATTTGGTCGTGGCTTCGATGGCGCATAGGAAATCTATGCCGACAATAACTTGCTCCAACATGTTTGGCAAAACTAGGAGCGGTATTTGTACCTCTCGTTGGTCCAGCTTGATGGGCTCCCGTACAACTTGAGTGATCTCTCTGACCGATCCGTCGGCCAGGCGTATGCGGGCGTTGGCATCTTGCAAGTTGGTGGGTGTTGATAAAGCTTTTGGAGGCCCCGGTGTCTATGGTAGCCTCTGTTACGTGTCCTCCTATGGTTACCGTTGCCACTATCCGACCGTTGTTCACATGTAGTAAGTTTTTTCAGTTGCGGTTCGGGGAAGCGTCGTTCCCGGCTGATCCCGTGTCAGCTGGGGACGCATGTCGTTTCCCGACGTGTTCTGGCGGCAGCATTTGAAGGTCCGTGTGCCGCGCTTGCCACATTCCCAGCAAAATAGTATCGAAGGGTTCTGGCAGTCGTATGCCACATGCCCCGTTTCACCACACCGGCGACAGGCTGCGCGTGGGTTGGCGATAGGGGTCGTGATCATGCGGTCAGCCACCTCGGGCGTTGTCTGGCTGCTGGAGGGGGCTTGCTGCCTCGTTGGCGAGTCTGCCGCCTCCCAGTGGGGTTGCCGAAATGGTGGCCGGGGTGTGCTGCCGTTCCTTGGCTCGGTGGCCGGCCTTGGGTATCTTGGGGTGCTTCGTGGCGGTGCGAAAGTGGTCGGGTTCGTCCGCTCTTGGATGCTCTCGAACTCGGTAGCCAACATTGTGAGCTGTGCCAAGCTTTGGAGTTCGTGTCGCCGCACATACATCTGGTATGCTGGCAGGGCGTTGTCGTAGATCCTGTTCCACTCCTTGGCGGCGTCGTACCCGGCGTGGTGCATGAGTAGCCGTATCTCGATGAGGTAATCCTTGAACAATTCTCCTCTTGCTTGCTTGCGGGCCCGGATTCGGTCTTCCAATTGTGCGAAGTACCGTGGCGGCAAGATGAAAGTCAAGAATTCTTGGCGGAAATAGGCCCATGAGCTGCCTTGTAGTTGGCTGGTGCGGTACCAGCGACTTGCCCGATCGGTGAGAAGCTCTGTCATGGCCCGGGGCAGCTGATTCGTGTCCACCCCATATGAGAGCGCACGTTCTTCGACTAGTTCCAGAAATGTAAGTGGGTCGTCCTGTCCGTCGAACCTGATTCCCCATTTCCGAATCTGTTCCGCGATGTGGGCGGTGTGGCTGTGGTGGCGTCCATCTATGAAAGAGTCCATGGCTGGCACGATCCTCTGTGTGGGCGAGCGGCTGGTCTCCGTAACTGGAGGTCAGGGCAGATCGGCTGGCGTTACGATGCGTGGGCAGGGTGTGCTATATTCGGCCGCTGTGGGGACTTGTAACCCGGCTTTTGGGTCCGTTTTCCGCTGGTCAGACGGCCCAGGAGTGATGGGCATGGGCGACTTGGAGCGTCCGGTTGGTCTGGCGTATTGCCGTTCGAGGTCGGCCAGTCGAACCCAGGCATCCTGCGAGAGTGTGCCGGCGACTAGTGCGGCGAATCTCTTTCGTCGTTCCTCGACGGTTCCTTCGTTGCCGAATCCGAATTCTTCGGCCAGGGCTTCCAGCTCATCCCGCCGGAGTTTGTAGATCCAGCCGGTGGTGACTCCTGGATTGGTATGGAGTCCCTCCGGGTAAAATTCGTCGGGTTGACCGGCTTCGTGGGCTTCCATGGTGTGTTGTTGCGGCTAGTAGCACTGGCTCACGTTGTGTTGGTGGTACTTCTGCACTGTAGCACTTTTGCTTCCGACCGGATTTTGCGTTTTGTGCTTGACGGTTATTGATCCTTGCTAGCCTAGTTTCTTTCAGTGGCCGTGGGTTTTTACACCACAAAGCTCCGTATTAAGGTGTTAGTCTCCTTTATGTCACCAAAAAGTCCCTGCTCGGGCGCCACTTGTGAGGTCCCATTTCAGGCTGAGGTATGCATCAGTCTTTCCAGGGTCCGCTACAAGAAAACTTTTAGGTTCGGAGCGGCCTTGTCTGACCGAAAGAGAGGTAGGTGACAGGGGAAGCGTTGTGTGTCTGGACGTTGATATGCAATGACTGCACCATCAAGTGGCCCATGCGACACCAAGACGAAGCCTGTTACGCGCGGAACCCAGGCAGAAACGCAGCACTCCTCCCGCCCAACCGACCGAGGGGCGCTGCCGCATGACGCGCGACGCGTGATACCGAACCGATCGCGAGCATGCAGGAAAGATAGGTGTTAGACTAAAATTCGAGGAAAATTAGAACACAACTCAAAGAGCTAAACATGCAAAGATAGCTAAAAAATATTACTAATTACGGGAAAGGTATGTTAGTATTAGTGATTTAAGAAGAGGAAGGGAATTAGTAGTTGATGTTATGTGGTAGAGGGAATTGAAGTCCGAGCAAAGTACCCTAAATGGTTCGTGCAAGGAATAATTCGATCTACAAAGCGGAAGGAACAAAGGAATGAAGTTTCTAGTAGATCTAATAGGAATCGTAAAGTTTATGCGGCTCAACAAGTCAGGGCTATCTACGTCACCCTTGATCAGGTTGTGCATAAAAATCACACCAAGAATTGGAAGGTTTATTAAAGCAATCTACGAGGATAAGATGGCAGTCTCACACCTGCATCCCAGTTAAGGCCACGCAGAGCAAAAAGTAAAAAGTTTTTCTGGACTGATTCTATACGGTCCTGGTGTACTTTGTACTGGGGGCACCATACACAAGAGCCGTACTCTAAAATCGGACGAACAAGTGAGATGTAGAGAGTCTTCGTTATATAGGGGTCGTCAAATTCCTTTGACCACCTCTTTATAAACCCAAGCACACCCATGGCCTTATTTACCATGGTAGAAATGTGTTCAGAAAACTTTAACTTTGGGTCTAATTTAACACCAAGATCATCAACCAAGGTAATTCTCTCAAGAGAACCACCGCAGAGGCTATAAGGAGCCAAAAGGGGGCTGGAGCGATGAAATGTCATTACTTTGCATTTCGAGGCATTTAGGTGTAACATATTTGCACAACACCATGATTGAAAGTTAATGAAATCGGATTGCAAGCGAGAGTGAAATGAAATGTCCTAATACTGGACACAAAGTTTAACATCATCCGCATACATGAGTACTCGAGAGTTTATTAATACTGAAGGCAGATCATTAATAAAGAGTGTGAATAGTAGGGGGCCTAGATGGCTGCCCTGTGGTACTCCAGAAGTAACCTTAACAGGTGAAGAAAAGGAGTTTTTGAAGAGGACTCTTTGAGACCTAGAACGAAGGTAGCTAGAAATCCATCTCAAAAGATTAGGCGGAAACCCTAAAAGGTCAAGTTTTTGTGCTAAAAGGGAATGGTTTACAGAATCTAATGCTTTACTAAAATCAGTGTAAATGACATCCGTCTGCAAGTTACCTTGAAAGCCTTTAATGATAAAAGAGGTAAACTCTAATAAATTTTTGGTTGTTGATCGACGCCTTATAAATCCGTGCTGGGACGGAGATATAAGTGATTTGCAGTACACAGCCGGGAACTCCGTCGGGACCTGGTGAAAACACCGGCTTAACTAGTCGAAGATCATGAAGCAGTGAGCTTTCATTTAACAAAGGGCTGAAGATGCCATTCGTCCTTGGTAAACTGTATGGATACGGCTGACCAGAGTAGCTTTCATGAGAATAGGTTGTTTGAAAAAATTTCGCAAAAAGATCGGCAATTGCCTGGATGTGCGGACGTTCTACGCTTACTATTTACGAAGCTGTAAAACTGTTTAGGGTCCTGCGAAAATCGTATCCTGCATCGAGATAGGTAGTTTTTATAGCATTGAGCGTTAAGAACGGAGAAATTTGACCGAGCTATTACATAGTGAGAAAGAGAAGAGGGAGAACCAACTTCTTGAAATTTTTTATAAAGTCTTGATTTTAAATTTTTTAGACTGGATAACTCTTTGGTAAACCAAGGAGGCTTTCCAGATCTAACCGGACAAGAAAGTGGGACACAAGAATCAAAAAATGTGTCAAGTACATTGTCAAAAATGTTTGTGCCTTTCATAACGTCAGTGCACAAATACAGAGCGGACCAATCAAAATCCCTAATAAGGTTATTTAGCTTCGTAAACTCGGCTTTACGAAAGCAGCGGACAGATAGCCTATCCATTCGATCCAATACAGTAGAGCCAATATCGACTGACACTTCGAATGTAGGATGGTAGGAGTCTTCAGGTATACTGAGCGGAAGGGCTCGGGTTAACAACGCTATGGTCGGATCCGAGACAAAGCACAGATCAAGCAATCGACCCAAGGAATTTTTCACATGGTTGACTTGAGACAGGGATAGGTCTAGCAAGCCGTCGATAAAGTCATGTCGTGACATGGGTACAAGGTTATTAGACTCGTTTACCGAAGACCAAACAGTACCTGGCAAATTTAAATCACCAAGAACTATCATATGGTCTTTATCTGATAGCAAGGAAGAAACAGTTTTTAAAGCGGACAGGTGATGCTCGTATATTAAGATATCCGAGGAAGGTAGAATATACGAGCAAGTAATGACAATCGAAAAGCCTGGGAGAATCAGTTTTACGCACAGGAATTCCAGGTCTTGTTGAACCTGGACCATGAAATGTTCCGACGTGAAGTTTGACTCCACTACAATAAGGACGCCACCTCCACGTCGAGACGAACGGTCACTTTCTAAAAATTGTGTACCGAGCTGCCAAAACTTCGGAACTAAGGATGTCCGGCTTTAACCAGGTCTCGGTGAACACAATAACGTGGGACGAGAATGCGAGACTCTCAAGGAAAAGAGTGCTGAGCTTACTACGCAAGCCTCTAGCATTCTGGTAGGTAACTATAAGAGAGGAAGTTAGTTTTTTGGATGGGTGGAAGTAGATGTGGAAGATGAGGATGGAGATGGAGCACTGGTCTGAATGCTAGGAAGAGTAATGGGGGGCCTATTCTTTTTCTTAGCCTTAAACTCTTTAACCACCAAATGTTCTGGCCAAAACTTGGCGGAACAAATGGTTTCAAATTGAGTTGGGGAGACGCCTATCTTGAAGGAAAATATATCCCTGGCGTAAGAAAAAGTTAAATTTTTCCACCTTTAAGCCGACGGCTTTTATTTTTCTTTGTATAAAAGCGGTCACATCATTGGATGTGAGGTCAGGGGCTAGCCGCGAGACAAAAACTTGTCGCTTTGGTGGGACTCCCACCAGTGGTTTTGGCACCACAGGCCTAGTACCTGTGATGGCAGTATCCGGTGGTCCTGGACATCTATTAGCTGGTGGGAGCGAAACTGAGGGAATAGTTAAGGGTTTGGATGCGGACTCGATGGACACGGACTCTACAGACATTTCTAACTGCATACTCTCCGAAGTGACGCATTCGGCTCCCGAATCTGCATCACCAGCAGCGATCGTTGCCCTTGGAGTAGCAAACGTAATCAACTGCTGCACTAAAGGAGTGGTCGGAGTAAGTTTTTCAGATGCCGGCGGACATGAGGCAGTCGGCACTTGCAAGTCCCGCGGAGTAGACTTCTTGCGCCTCGGAGACTCAGCCAGCAGCTGTAAACTGCTGAACTGAGTGTTCATGGCCAAGAGCCGATCATATTGCTGTTTAAAGCCTACGATCAGCTCTTTGAAGCCACTCCGCGTCTGCCTCATGAACGAACGCATGTCGTTTTTCCACAGCACGGCATTCCTCACAACTGTAATGTAGGCCGTTGTTTTGGGAAATGGCGTCTCCTACACGGACCGAGATCCCTACACATTTTGCGTGCACTACGCTTTCGCAAAGCCAGCAGGGGATATTGGGCTGGTCATGGGTGATCTGCTTCTTGCAGGTTTTTTTTGGCACAGACCACAGAAAATTCCATATTTATGTCTTTTATTTTTTTTTACTTTGGGAAAAAAAAGTTCAAAACAAATAGCAATCAGACCACTGTGCAGAGCAAATGCTTAGAGCAATGCTTAAAGCGAAATCGGTAAAAGATGAGAGAGGAGAGTGGTTGCAGCAACAGCTTATAGGTGAGAGCTTTACTTCACAAAAGTTACAAGAGCGAGAGCGAAAGAACAGTTATTGAGAGTTAGGTGATAGAGAGAGTGATAGACGGCAATAACTACGACAAAGATCGGCTAAATGTAATGAGAGGGCGCACTTACGAAAAGCAACAACACAAACACACGACTAACCGACGCACAAAATTTATTAAATAAGTTGTGTTTTTACACAATTATCAGGCATGCACCCGCAGTAAAAGTATGATTTTAATGTAAGTTAGTTAGAGAGTTAAATTATAGATAAAAACACCGGCTGTTTAAGTTAAACAAAAGGGAAATGCGGAGCGCAAAACAAAAACACGTCTGGTCACTACGAAAGAGAACGAACGATTGTGGCCGACAAAATACTTCAAGAAATCGTGGTTTGTGGTTTTGCTGGTGTTTATTATTTTTATTACTTAATTCTTTGTGGGTTTGTTTACGATGGATTACTCGCGAATCTTGTTACTTGGCCTGTGAGCCGGTGGACTGCTTAGTCAGTGTCTCGTGCTCGGGCTGATGGACTGCCTGCCTCTTTCGGCCGATCTTGGCTCTTTTATGTAGCTGGCGATCGCACCTGAGACCCAGAAATAATTTATTCTTGCTGATAATAATAATTGTGGAGTGTGGTAACTAGGTCGAATCTTGGTGCTTCGTTGACAATTTTTAGTGGGTCAGGGTGGTTTTGCTGATGCTGCATCCCGGAAGGTGCAGTTGGGAATGGGGTATTTGGTTTAAAAAAAAAAATGAGTTTTTGCTAACTTTGCATCGCGGAAGTTGAGTGGTAAGTCGATAATTTTATGCTGGCTTTAATTAATGTGAAATAAGTCGATTGCGCAATGTCCCAAGAGGTGGGGTGTTGTTGATCGAGAGTTCTTAATTAATTGTGTGCTTAAGACTATTTTATTTCCAGGGTGCTGACGCACCGCTATTTGTGAGGAGAGACGTAGCCAGAGCCAGGGTTCGGTGTCTCTGCGGCTATCAGTTTGACTGTTGTTCCCGAGCTTTTTGTAACGAGATATGGCTAGAGCCATGGTTCGTAACAGAGGGATCCCGAAACCAGTAGCAGCACCGATAGCGAGGTCGAGGTCCTGTGGGACGGACGCTTCGGGAAGTCCCGACCCTTCATGGCACAGCGACCCCAATCCACCGGGAGCAGCCACCAGCCCCGACTCAGGAAAGGTTGCCCCCTCAGCTGGCAGTGGACGCTGTCGACGCCCCGGCCAGAGCCATCGACGGCCCCCAGCGCCACCAGGGCCACGAAGGCCAGGATCGAGGCCGCCAAGGCGTTCCAAGCCGCCCGAGAAGCTAAGGAGAAGCAGATCGAGGAGAAGGAGCAGAGCGAGGAGGAGGAGCAGAGCGAGGAGGAAGAGCAGAGCGAGGAGGAGGGACTAGGCGAAACCGAAACTCCGGACGACAGCGGGAAAGGGTCGGAAACCACGGACAAGACCGACAGTGAGGTTCTAGTCCATTTCCCAGCCGTGGTAACGAGGATAGCACGGAGGAGTACCCGTGGACGGCGTCGGGCATCGACGAAGGGCGAGCTACGCCACCTCCAGCGGCACAGGCAGCTACGCCACCTCCAGAGGCACGGGCCACCACGCCACCTCCAGAGGCACGGGCAGCTATGCCAGGGCAAACCACACCATCCCCAGAGCCAAGTATGGACACCCAGCCGGAAGACGACGATCTCTCGTTAGGGCTATCCGGCCCCGAGGCGCAGGAATTGGCAGAGCTCTTCGAGGAGCTGCACACCTTAGCAAATATCCAGGAGGAGCGGGATTGGGTGGAGGCACCAGAGGGTTGGCGCGTACAAACCACCGGTCGTCGAATCCCTGTCACCTCGTCGTACAGCTGCCGGTGTACGTGGCCCGGGGTCGGTTTGACTGTCCGGATCCATAGATGCAAAGGGCGTCTTAGTCCCGGGCAGTTTCGTAGGCGGCGATGAGCTGCGTTAATTCGGCCAGTGACCGAAAATCATGCCTGCGAGTGTACAGTTGATATTCCGGTCTAAGATTCTCATAGATCCTGTCTAGCTCTTGCTCACGGGTGTACCGGGCGCGTTGCATCCTCAGCCGAAGTTCAATCCTGTAATCCTGGAATGATTCTTTGGGCTTCTGCTCGCGGCTGCGGATGGTGTCTTCTAAGCGTTGGAAGTATCCGGGGGGCAGGAAGAACTCCAGGAACTCCTTGCGGAAATCAGTCCAGTTTTGTCCTTGCGTCTGGAAGGTACGGAACCATCCCTCCGCTTTGCCGGTCAAGAGGCCCGAGATGGCACGTGGTAGCTACTCTGGGTTCCCTCCGTAGGATTCCACTCTTTCCTCCAGTCGCTCGATGAATACCAATGGGTCGGCGTGGCCATTAAAAGTGAGTCCCCACTTCCTGAGTTTGTCCGCCAGTAAGGAATAAGAGATTTTCCCTCCGGGGCGAGGGGCTCGATGGGTTTGGGTGCCGCTTGGTTGGTAGCGTTCCTCGGAAATCGAGGATTTGGCCGCTGTGGCCCGGGGCACGCTGGCGTTGGGTCCTGATCGGTTGATCATACGGTCTGGCTCGGTTGGGGCTCCTGCTCTCCTTAGCGTGCAATGGGCGTTGTCACCGGAATTACGCGTTGCCCGGTGCCAGACCCTCTGCTCGTGCTGGGCAGCTCTAGTAGCAGTAGGCGTGGTGGCCCTTGGGCCGGACGATGCGACTGGGCGCCCTCCATGGCCACCGACTCGGCTACCGATTCCTGGATTCCAGTACCTTTGGAGTCTGGGTCTCTGTTCAGGTTGATCAATTCTGGCACGATCAGTTGTCGTTTCTTCTCGTCCATGTCTCCTTCTCGTTTCGTACGAGTTTCTGGCCCTGGCGACGTAGCCGGGCTTCGATGCTCCCTCGGACTAGGGATGTTTCCAAAGTGGGCATTCAACTCCTCAAGTCTGGCCTGCACTTCTTCCGAGTGTCCGCTGCGTGCGACAAAGCCTCAAAAGCCGGCCGCGTAGTTCGTCTACGGTACCGGTTTCTCCTAGCCCAAATTCCTTTTCCAAGCTCTGCAGCTCGTCCTTTCGGCGGGGAGCCTATCCAACGGGCGTGTAGCCCTGTGTATGTGGGGATTTATGGTGGGGATACAGCACCCAAATTCGTTGGCCCTGCGCGAAGGGATGTGGCACGGCTCCGAAGATCGCGGATCCGGAGTGGAGCTGCTCCGCGGGGTGCACGGCGCGGGGTGGGAAAGGCCAAATGGCTTTGCACTGTGGGTCAGGGATCCCTAGAAAGGATATGCTTTACTGGGCCCGGACACGCGGCGCGGCACTGTAGGTCAGGGATCGTGGATCTCGGACTGAAGTGCCCGTCCTCCGCCTGTGCTCCTCCTTATATCGGCCCGCGGCTCGGTTCTGGACAGAGGGCTCTGCCGCCAGCTCGGTCCCAGCCGACCACGACTTCTCCGCTGTCGCTTGGCGTCGCTGCCTGCGCGCCTTTTCTGTTCCCCTCTCGCTGCCGGCGCTTGTTTGCCGTCTCCCCTTAGACGCGTGGTCGCCTTGCTCCTCTGGCCCCACGCTCCTTCTCGTCGTGTCCTCGTCGTCCCGCTGCAACCGCTCTCGCGTCGGAGCGCTGCCGCCAAGCTTCTGGTCGACAGTGGCGTGGTCAGCCACTCGCTTTGGCCGCGTCGCTTCCATTCTGTTGTAGCTACGGCGTGGTTGCCGATTTTCAAGTTCGTTGTACGCGAGCGCGCCGATGCTGCGCTTCACCTCCTCACCTACTGTCCCTGGTCTGTGTACGTGAACACACTTGTGCAGATTTTGGCGGCGACACTTTCCCGCCGGGTGCCAACTTTGTTTGCGTGGGTGATGTGCGGACGCTGTTTCTAGGTGGGGAAGGGGGAAAACCAGCCTCAGCTGTATTTGAGGTCAAAGATTTGGTGCACTGCTGTGGATCTATTGTTTCTGTCATTGCTGGGTGTCCGCGTTCTAGCTTTCGGTAACTACGTCGCGGGGCCACGTGACCACGTTCATCTGCTACTGCTTAGTTGTTCGATTGTCTGTACTTGTTGTGGGGGTGGGGGGTTTCTCGACGTGATATTTGAACGTTTGGTGAGGGGAGGCTTGTCGGCGGGGCAAG
Source organism: Drosophila obscura (assembly GCF_018151105.1). Classification (NCBI taxonomy): domain Eukaryota; kingdom Metazoa; phylum Arthropoda; class Insecta; order Diptera; family Drosophilidae; genus Drosophila; species Drosophila obscura. The sequence goes on from NW_024542834.1 coordinate 42,455, forward strand.
GTGCCGCCTGGGCAGGGTGTGACGTGGGCGGCGCTGACCCAGGGTTATGGGTAGTGGTGGAAAACCGCGTGGTCGATATGGACATCGGGCCCGACCCATGGGATGCAGACCCCGTGGGAGTGGAACGCCTAGCAGCGCTTGGGTGCGGGGACGGAGCACGAGGTACTGGCTGTACCTGGATATGGAGGAGGATAGGTTAGGTTAGAGGAAGGGGAAAGAGCCCGGTTCGTGAAGACAGGGGCATCCGCGTACTGTCTCACTTAGCTGGCGTCCCCTGGAGGAAGGAGGGTTGGCGAGGGGAGGGGAGGGGACGGGAAGGTAGCGGACTACGGCTCAACGCTTGGGTAGCGGGGCGGAGGAACGGAATCAAACTAAACTACAAATGTTCATATATAGAAACGAATGTGTTGTAATGTCCTATTTCAGGCTGAGGTATGCATCAGCCTGTCCAGGGTCCTGAATTACAAGATATTTCTAATTCACGAGGACTTTATCGGGAAACCAGGAACTTTGCCAGAAACTGAAATAGAAATCACAACACTTTTTGGTTCTTGTAATTTTTAATGGTTTTCTTTATTCTTCCGTCTTCTTCCGTATGATTATTCTACCCGGTTATGTTATGTTTTAATTGTGCTACGACGCGTATGGTAGTTTGATTCGACTGCCGCCCGCGATGGCTGATTGACTGCCTCCCGCGATGACTGATTGACTGCCTCTCGCGATGACTGGTGGACTGCCTTTTTATAGATCGGCCGGCCTTCCATGAATGTCTTATAGATATCTTATTTCTACTCCAGCCCGTGGGAAGGGTTCTTACATAAATATCTATGGTCGAGGTATAGTCTGCGCGTGTAGACGGGCTGATCGGTAACAGAAGGTTACCTAATCATTTGCCCTGCAGTCAAGACTGGAGACTGGAGACTTGGAGACTGCTGACTGGCTTGCGCATGTGGGGGGTTTTGCTTGGTAGTCGAGAGTTACCTAAGCAATCGCCTCCCAATAGGTGTCCAATGTCCCCGGTGAGGTGATCGATATGCACCGGTACCGTGGGAAAGGAATGTAACTTTAGGGAAATTTGAGATTCTTACTTGGCTTTTATTTTATATGGTTATACATTTAAAGATATTTAAAGGGGTTTTACTTAGTGTTCAGTTATGCGATTATACATGTAGAGATATTTACAGAGGTTTTTACTTAGTATTCAGTTATGCGATTATACTTGTAGAGATATTTAAAGAGGTTTTACTTAGTTGTGACGAACCATAGGGAACCGGGCTTCCGGTGCCTGTCGTGACTTCGTCATAGAGGGCTCCAGGCAAACGGGGCTCTCTTCCATGCAGTAGGAAAGCTGGGCTGAATCTTGTTGTCTCCGAGACGCTGGAATTTATTGCGAGGGATATTTCCGGTAGTAGCTCATCCCAGGTATTTTGACGATCCCCTACGAATTGGGCAATCATGGTCTTGACCGTCCGATTTGCCCGTTCCGTTGGATTTTCCTGGGGGCAGTATGGTGCGGTATGTTGCAGTTCTACTCTGCTGTCTGTAGAAATGACCGAAACGATCGACTTGTGAATTGCGTGCCGTTGTCGCACACAAAGCGTTTGGGTATGCCGAAATGGCTCAGGATTCGTTCTCGGAAAGCCAGTTCCAGGGTAGCGGTGGTGGCCTTTTTGAGTGGTACCAATTCGACCCATTTCGTGAAAGTGTCAAAGAAGACGAGCAGCATCGTGTTTCCTTTCTTTGATCGAGGTAGTGGTCCAACGAAGTCAGCGCATAGTGTAGCGAATGGCTCTTTGGCTTTGCGAGTGAGCATCTGGCCCACCTGCTTGCGTTGTTTTTTAACTTTGAACTTCTGGGAGCTTATTTCCTCACGTCCCGGTAGAAACCTGGCCAATAGTACCGTTGGGATATTCGGGTGATGGTTTTCCTGACCCCTTGGTGGCCGGCTGTGGGTTGGTCGTGGCATTCGTGAAGTATTCTGGCTCGTTGATCTTTTGCTGCGCAGAGTTTCTATGCTATAAAGTCGTCGTCGTCGGCGCCATGGCCCAGATGTCTATATATATTGTAACAAACCATGGATCCCATGGTTCGTCACAAGCAGACGACGCAGCCAACGCTACTCCCAGGTGAAACGATCAACACCCAGCAAAAATGCAAACTCAGCACACGCCAAAAGACAGGAGACCAGCACAAGGGGCTTACGCAATAGGTACCTAAAATAATATTAAATAAATAAATATCCCTAACAATATATATTCCAGAAGCGCCAACCAAATTCCTTTCCCACGGTACCGGTGCACACCGATCACCTTACCTGGGACATTGGACTCTTGTTGGGAGCCGATCTTTTTTCCCGTTTTTCCCAATAAAGTCCTCGTGAATTATAAATAACTTGTAATTCAGGACCCTGGACAGACTGATGCATACTGACACGCGGCGCGGCACTGTAGGTCAGGGATCGTGGATCTCGGACTGAAGTGCCCGTCCTCCGCCTGTGCTCCTCCTTATATCGGCCCGCGGCTCGGTTCTGGACAGAGGGCTCTGCCGCCAGCTCGGTCCCAGCCGACCACGACTTCTCCGCTGTCGCTTGGCGTCGCTGCCTGCGCGCCTTTTCTGTTCCCCTCTCGCTGCCGGCGCTTGTTTGCCGTCTCCCCTTAGACGCGTGGTCGCCTTGCTCCTCTGGCCCCACGCTCCTTCTCGTCGTGTCCCTCGTCGTCCCGCTGCAACCGCTCTCGCGTCGGAGCGCTGCCGCCAAGCTTCTGGTCGACAGTGGCGTGGTCAGCCACTCGCTTTGGCCGCGTCGCTTCCATTCTGTTGTAGCTACGGCGTGGTTGCCGATTTTCAAGTTCGTTGTACGCGAGCGCGCCGATGCTGCGCTTTACCTCCTCACCTACTGTCCCTGGTCTGTTGTACGCGAGCGCGCCGACGCTGCGCTTTACCTCCTCACCTACTGTCCCTGGTCTGTGTACGTGAGCACACTTGTGCAGATTTTGGCGGCGACACTTTCCCGCCGGGTGCCAACTTTGTTTGCGTGGGTGATGTGCGGACGCTGTTTCTAGGTGGGGAAGGGGGAAAACCAGCCTCAGCTGTATTTGAGGTCAAAGATTTTGTGCACTGCTGTGGATCTATTGTTTCTGTCATTGCTGGGTGTCCGCGTTCTAGCTTTCGGTAACTCCGTCGCGGGGCCACGTGACCACGTTCATCTGCTACTGCTTAGTTGTTCGATTGTCTGTACTTGTTGTGGGGGGTGGGGGGTTTCTCGACGTGGTATTTGAACGTTTGGTGAGGGGAGGCTTGTCGGCGGGGCAAGGTGCCGCCTGGGCAGGGTGTGACGTGGGCGGCGCTGACCCAGGGTTATGGGTAGTGGTGGAAAACCGCGTGGTCGATATGGACATCGGGCCCGACCCATGGGATGCAGACCCCGTGGGAGTGGAACGCCTAGCAGCGCTTGGGTGCGGGGACGGAGCACGAGGTACTGGCTGTACCTGGATATGGAGGAGGATAGGTTAGAGGAAGGGGAAAGAGCCCGGTTCGTGAAGACAGGGGCATCCGCGTACTGTCTCACTTAGCTGGCGTCCCCTGGAGGAAGGAGGGTTGGCGAGGGGAGGGGAGGGGACGGGAAGGTAGCGGACTACGGCTCCACGCTTGGGTAGCGGGGCGGAGGAACGGAATCAAACAAAACTACAAATGTTCATATATAGAAACGAATGTGTTGTAATGTCCTATTTCAGGCTGAGGTATGCATTATGAATTACAAGATATTTCTAATTCACGAGGACTTTATCGGGAAACCAGGAACTTTGCCAGAAACTGAAATAGAAATCACAACACTTTTTGGTTCTTGTAATTTTTAATGGTTTTCTTTATTCTTCCGTCTTCTTCCGTATGATTATTCTACCCGGTTATGTTATGTTTTAATTGTGCTACGACGCGTATGGTAGTTTGATTCGACTGCCGCCCGCGATGGCTGATTGACTGCCTCCCGCGATGACTGATTGACTGCCTCTCGCGATGACTGGTGGACTGCCTTTTTATAGATCGGCCGGCCTTCCATGAATGTCTTATAGATATCTTATTTCTACTCCAGACCGTGGGAAGGGTTCTTACATAAATATCTATGGTCGAGGTATAGTCTGCGCGTGTAGACGGGCTGATTGGGTAACAGAAGGTTACCTAATCATTTGCCCTGCAGTCAATGTCCGAGTTGGAGACTGCTGACTGGCTTGCGCATGTGGGGGGTTTTGCTTGGTAGTCGAGAGTTACCTAAGCAATCGCCTCCCAATAGGTGTCCAATGTCCCCGGTGAGGTGATCGATATGCACCGGTACCGTGGGAAAGGAGTGTAACTTTAGGGAAATTTGAGATTCTTACTTGGCTTTTATTTATATGGTTATACATTTAAAGATATTTAAAGGGGTTTTACTTAGTGTTCAGTTATGCGATTATACATGTAGAGATATTTAAAGAGGTTTTACTTAGTATTCAGTTATGCGATTATACTTGTAGAGATATTTAAAGAGGTTTTACTTAGTTGTGACGAACCATAGGGAACCGGGCTTCCGGTGCCTGTCGTGACTTCATCATAGAGGGCTCCAGGCAAACGGGGCTCTCTTCCATGCAGTAGGAAAGCTGGGCTGAATCTTGTTGTCTCCGAGACGCTGGAATTTATTGCGAGGGATATTTCCGGTAGTAGCTCATCCCAGGTATTTTGACGATCCCCTACGAATTGGGCAATCATGGTCTTGACCGTCCGATTTGCCCGTTCCGTTGGATTTTCCTGGGGGCAGTATGGTGCGGTATGTTGCAGTTCTACTCCTGCTGTCTGTAGAAATGACCGAAACGATCGACTTGTGAATTGCGTGCCGTTGTCGTACACAAAGCGTTTGGGTATGCCGAAATGGCTCAGGATTCGTTCTCGGAAAGCCAGTTCCAGGGTAGCGGTGGTGGCCTTTTTGAGTGGTACCAATTCGACCCATTTCGTGAAAGTGTCAAAGAAGACGAGCAGCATCGTGTTTCCTTTCTTTGATCGAGGTAGTGGTCCAACGAAGTCAGCGCATAGTATAGCGAATGGCTCTTCGGCTTTGCGAGTGAGCATCTGGCCCACCTGCTTGCGTTGTTTTTTAACTTTGAACTTCTGGGAGCTTATTTCCTCACGTCCCGGTAGAAACCTGGCCAATAGTACCGTTGGGATATTCGGGTGATGGTTTTCCTGACCCCTAGGTGGCCGGCTGTGGGTTGGTCGTGGCATTCGTGAAGTATTCTGGCTCGTTGATCTTTTGCTGCGCAGAGTTTCTATGCTATAAAGTCGTCGTCGTCGGCGCCATGGCCCAGATGTCTATATATATTGTAACAAACCATGGATCCCATGGTTCGTCACAAGCAGACGACGCAGCCAACGCTACTCCCAGGTGAAACGATCAACACCCAGCAAAAATGCAAACTCAGCACACGCCAAAAGACAGGAGACCAGCACAAGGGGCTTACGCAATAGGTACCTAAAATAATATTAAATAAATAAATATCCCTAACAATATATATTCCAGAAGCGCCAACCAAATTCCTTTCCCACGGTACCGGTGCACACCGATCACCTTACCTGGGACATTAGACTCTTGTTGGGAGCCGATCTTTTTTCCCGTTTTTCCCAATAAAGTCCTCGTGAATTATAAATAACTTGTAATTCAGGACCCTGGACAGACTGATGCATACTGACACGCGGCGCGGCACTGTAGGTCAGGGATCGTGGATCTCGGACTGAAGTGCCCGTCCTCCGCCTGTGCTCCTCCTTATATCGGCCCGCGGCTCGGTTCTGGACAGAGGGCTCTGCCGCCAGCTCGGTCCCAGCCGACCACGACTTCTCCGCTGTCGCTTGGCGTCGCTGCCTGCGCGCCTTTTCTGTTCCCCTCTCGCTGCCGGCGCTTGTTTGCCGTCTCCCCTTAGACGCGTGGTCGCCTTGCTCCTCTGGCCCCACGCTCCTTCTCGTCGTGTCCCTCGTCGTCCCGCTGCAACCGCTCTCGCGTCGGAGCGCTGCCGCCAAGCTTCTGGTCGACAGTGGCGTGGTCAGCCACTCGCTTTGGCCGCGTCGCTTCCATTCTGTTGTAGCTACGGCGTGGTTGCCGATTTTCAAGTTCGTTGTACGCGAGCGCGCCGATGCTGCGCTTCACCTCCTCACCTACTGTCCCTGGTCTGTGTACGTGAGCACACTTGTGCAGATTTTGGCGGCGACACTTTCCCGCCGGGTGCCAACTTTGTTTGCGTGGGTGATGTGCGGACGCTGTTTCTAGGTGGGGAAGGGGGAAAACCAGCCTCAGCTGTATTTGAGGTCAAAGATTTGGTGCACTGCTGTGGATCTATTGTTTCTGTCATTGCTGGGTGTCCGCGTTCTAGCTTTCGGTAACTCCGTCGCGGGGCCACGTGACCACGTTCATCTGCTACTGCTTAGTTGTTCGATTGTCTGTACTTGTTGTGGGGGGTGGGGGGTTTCTCGACGTGGTATTTGAACGTTTGGTGAGGGGAGGCTTGTCGGCGGGGCAAGGTGCCGCCTGGGCAGGGTGTGACGTGGGCGGCGCTGACCCAGGGTTATGGGTAGTGGTGGAAAACCGCGTGGTCGATATGGACATCGGGCCCGACCCATGGGATGCAGACCCCGTGGGAGTGGAACGCCTAGCAGCGCTTGGGTGCGGGGACGAGCACGAGGTACTGGCTGTACCTGGATATGGAGGAGGATAGGTTAGAGGAAGGGGAAAGAGCCCGGTTCGTGAAGACAGGGGCATCCGCGTACTGTCTCACTTAGCTGGCGTCCCCTGGAGGAAGGAGGGTTGGCGAGGGGAGGGGAGGGGACGGGAAGGTAGCGGACTACGGCTCCACGCTTGGGTAGCGGGGCGGAGGAACGGAATCAAACAAAACTACAAATGTTCATATATAGAAACGAATGTGTTGTAATGTCCTATTTCAGGCTGAGGTATGCATTATGAATTACAAGATATTTCTAATTCACGAGGACTTTATGGGAAACCAGGAACTTTGCCAGAAACTGAAATAGAAATCACAACACTTTTTGGTTCTTGTAATTTTTAATGGTTTTCTTTATTCTTCCGTCTTCTTCCGTATGATTATTCTACCCGGTTATGTTATGTTTTAATTGTGCTACGACGCGTATGGTAGTTTGATTCGACTGCCGCCCGCGATGGCTGATTGACTGCCTCCCGCGATGACTGATTGACTGCCTCTCGCGATGACTGGTGGACTGCCTTTTTATAGATCGGCCGGCCTTCCATGAATGTCTTATAGATATCTTATTTCTACTCCAGACCGTGGGAAGGGTTCTTACATAAATATCTATGGTCGAGGTATAGTCTGCGCGTGTAGACGGGCTGATCGGTAACAGAAGGTTACCTAATCATTTGCCCTGCAGTCAAGACTGGAGACTGGAGACTTGGAGACTGCTGACTGGCTTGCGCATGTGGGGGGTTTTGCTTGGTAGTCGAGAGTTACCTAAGCAATCGCCTCCCAATAGGTGTCCAATGTCCCCGGTGAGGTGATCGATATGCACCGGTACCGTGGGAAAGGAGTGTAACTTTAGGGAAATTTGAGATTCTTACTTGGCTTTTATTTATATGGTTATACATTTAAAGATATTTAAAGGGGTTTTACTTAGTGTTCAGTTATGCGATTATACATGTAGAGATATTTAAAGAGGTTTTACTTAGTATTCAGTTATGCGATTATACTTGTAGAGATATTTAAAGAGGTTTTACTAAGTTGTGACGAACCATAGGGAACCGGGCTTCCGGTGCCTGTCGTGACTTCATCATAGAGGGCTCCAGGCAAACGGGGCTCTCTTCCATGCAGTAGGAAAGCTGGGCTGAATCTTGTTGTCTCCGAGACGCTGGAATTTATTGCGAGGGATATTTCCGGTAGTAGCTCATCCCAGGTATTTTTGACGATCCCCTACGAATTGGGCAAGCATGGTCTTGACCGTCCGATTTGCCCGTTCCGTTGGATTTTCCTGGGGGCAGTATGGTGCGGTATGTTGCAGTTCTACTCCTGCTGTCTGTAGAAATGACCGAAACGATCGACTTGTGAATTGCGTGCCGTTGTCGTACACAAAGCGTTTGGGTATGCCGAAATGGCTCAGGATTCGTTCTCGGAAAGCCAGTTCCAGGGTAGCGGTGGTGGCCTTTTTGAGTGGTACCAATTCGACCCATTTCGTGAAAGTGTCAAAGAAGACGAGCAGCATCGTGTTTCCTTTCTTTGATCGAGGTAGTGGTCCAACGAAGTCAGCGCATAGTATAGCGAATGGCTCTTCGGCTTTGCGAGTGAGCATCTGGCCCACCTGCTTGCGTTGTTTTTTAACTTTGAACTTCTGGGAGCTTATTTCCTCACGTCCCGGTAGAAACCTGGCCAATAGTACCGTTGGGATATTCGGGTGATGGTTTTCCTGACCCCTAGGTGGCCGGCTGTGGGTTGGTCGTGGCATTCGTGAAGTATTCTGGCTCGTTGATCTTTTGCTGCGCAGAGTTTCTATGCTATAAAGTCGTCGTCGTCGGCGCCATGGCCCAGATGTCTATATATTGTAACAAACCATGGATCCCATGGTTCGTCACAAGCAGACGACGCAGCCAACGCTACTCCCAGGTGAAACGATCAACACCCAGCAAAAATGCAAACTCAGCACACGCCAAAAGACAGGAGACCAGCACAAGGGGCTTACGCAATAGGTACCTAAAATAATATTAAATAAATAAATATCCCTAACAATATATATTCCAGAAGCGCCAACCAAATTCCTTTCCCACGGTACCGGTGCACACCGATCACCTTACCTGGGACATTGGACTCTTGTTGGGAGCCGATCTTTTTTCCCGTTTTTCCCAATAAAGTCCTCGTGAATTATAAATAACTTGTAATTCAGGACCCTGGACAGACTGATGCATACCTCAGCCTGAGATAGGACATTACAAGTGGCGCCCGAGCAGGGACCTTAAAGGATTTTTTAGTGGAAACTTCAAGAAAACCGAAATCAGGGACTTCGTGGATTAAAGACCCACTACCATCAAAAAGAAAATTGAATCAATAACAAGTCCGCGCACTTACATAATCCGGGCGCGAAAACAAACGCGAAAGTATACGCAGTGCCGATCCTAAAAGTGCCGTTTAACAGTGACTTATTGCCAAAAATCAACAGAAATCAACATGGAACATCACGACGATGAACAACCAGAGGAGGCATACCCTGCGGGACACTTTTCCAATCCAGGGGTCAGCACCGGCTGGATCCACAAACTCCGTCGGGACGAACTAGAAGTCCTTGCCAAAGAATTCGGATTCGGCAGCAAAGGAACGGTCGATGAACGCCGAAGGAAATTTGCCGCTCTAGTCGCCGGGCCACTCGCGCAAGAAGCCTGGGTCCGCTTACGAGAGTTCGAGAGGCACTATGCTAAGCCAGCCTCACGCTCTCGTTCCAAGTCACCACTGCCCACTACTCCTGGACCATCCGACACTCGCCAAATGGATCCTAAGACCGGACTACGAGTCCCCGCAGCCACCGAATACCGCACTCCTGCCGCCCCGTTTCCAAGGCCCCTAGCTACAGAGACCCACCCAGCACCCGTACCGAGGGTCTTGCCAACGATCGACCGACCCATGGAAGGGCACCACTACAACCACGCTGCACCAATGGCGGAACGCATCCGGAAGTGGGGAATCCAGTTTGACGGCCAAGATGACCCTCTATCATTCATCGAACTGCTCGAAGAACGCGCGCTCTCGTATGGGGTGCAAGTCGTTGGTTCCGCACCAGCCACCTACAAAGTTCCTCATGAGAAAATTTCCGCCAGAAATTCTTAACGTTCTTCTTGCCACCACGGTATTTTGAACAATTGGAAGACCAGATCCGAGCTCGCAAGCAAGTGGCGGGGGAACTGTTCAAAGATTTCCTCATCGAGATACGTCTACTCTTGCACCACGCCAGGTACGACGCAGCCAAGGAACTGAACAGGATCTACGACAACGCGCTGCCAGCATATCAGATGTACGTGCGCCGACACGAACTACAAAGCTTAGCACAGCTCACACTGTTGGCCACAGAGTTCGAGAGCATTCAAGAGCGGACCATTCCGACCACTTTCGCACCCCCGCGGAACACGCCAAGATACCCAAGGCCGGCCACCGAGCCAAGGAACGGCCACCTCACTGGGAGGCGGCAGACTCGCCAAGGAGGCAGCAAGCCCCCTCCAGCAGCCAGACAACGCCCGAGGGGAATCACGACCCCTATCGCAAACCCACGCGCAGCCTGTCGCCGGTGTGGTGAAGCGGGGCATGTGGCATACGACTGCCATAATCCCTCCATCCTATTCTGCTGGGAATGTGGCAAACGCGGCACACGGAACACGCATCCCAAACAAACCACGAGGATCTCACACACGAGACAAACACACTTGAACCCGGCGCTCGACACAGGAAGCCCAGATCGAAGAAAAGCAACATAGCAAGCACGCACAGAATCCGCAACGGAAGACCACCAGCATCGAACAAGGACAACGGCAGCCACCATCCGACAGCCCAGCAACACGGGAAACAGCCACGCTAACCCCACGCTGTTCGGTTCCCATAATTGAACTGATATCCACAGAGCCCCTCAACGCGGGCCCAGAAACCAGCACGATGCCCCCACGATACACCGACAGCTGCCCTGTCGTACCCACACCGATCCTCGCCCACACAATGGAGTACCTTCCGCGTACCGACATGATTCTTAGCGTCATGCACCGAGCCATGCCTAGAGCCATGTCCGAGATCTTCGTCGCCCATACAAGTCGTTGTTGTGATACCAGAGGCGTCATCGCGACTCACCTGTTCACGTACCAGTCTGGCTGTAGTATACCACGAGTACTACACCCGGCATACCAAAATATCGTACCCATGGTCGACACCACTCCCATCGTCGCCCACATAAGCGACTACCAACGGAGGATCGAAACGCACAGCTCCTTCGACACAACCCTCTTACCCGAAGACCCCAGCCAGCCATTTGACTCCGAAGCCGCCGATCCAACCGAACATGAGCCCGAACTAGTCCCGGAGCCGTGGCCGCCGGACTTGGCCCGCAGACCCAAGCATCCGTCGCCCAATCAAGCCATTGGTCCAACAAAAGAGACATCGTCGAGACCAGCCAGTTCATGCACCAGTCTGGAGACAATACCACCCAAGTGTTCCGCCAGAGCTACAAAACTACTCTACCCACGTCCAACGTCTCCCCGATCATCGCCCACATAAGCGATTACCACCGGAGCATCGATCCGTCAAGCACATTTGACAAACCCATCGTTACGAAAAACCCGAATCAAACCTTTGACCCCGGAGCCACCGAACCCACCGAAGACGACCCTGAACTACCGACGGATCCTTGGCCACCCGACATAGCACCGCAGATTCGAGAATGCCTGGACAAACAACTACCAAAGAACTACACCAACTACAAAGCACCCAGAACAGCAGAAAGGCCACGATCACAACAGCAGTAGAAAATATAACGTTACCGATGCCACGCTAAAGTGACCAGATTAACAACGACGAATCCGGAGACTCGGCACAAGCCAAAGGATAGGATAACCCGGAAAAAGGCGAACTTCAGCACCCGGCAAGCGACGCCACAAATCTCTCCATCACCCACCCGGAAGAAAGGTGGTGGTGGTGGTGGTGGTGGGGGGGGGGGGGTGAATTCCTTTCCCACGGTACCGGTGCACACCGATCACCTTACCTGGGACATTGTACACTTGTTGGGATGCCATTGCTTAGGTAACCCTCGGTTACCGGGCAAACCCCTCACATGCGCGAGCCAGTCAGCAGTCTCCGACTTTCCTTACCGGGAATATTGGACACTGACTGCAGGGCTAATGATTAGGTAACCTTCTGTTACCGATCAGCCCGTCTGCACGCGCAGACTATAATTCGGCAATATATATTTATGTAAGAACCCTTCCCACATTCTGGAGTAGAAATAAGATATCTGTAAGCTATTCATGGAAAAATCGAAGGCCGGCCGATCTATAAAAGGCACTGCCTTGCATGAAGAGCAGGCAGTCAATCAGCCATCGCAGGCAGCGAGTCCACCATGTAATGTACCAAACCCCTCTATGCATATAGCACAGTGCAGACCGTAGCGTGAGGCCGGTCTTAACGTTGGACGTTCCCTGAGTATCCTGTTGGCAGTGAAGAAGGTCGATGGGACACAACTAGCAAAACAGCCTGTGGGGGGGTTCTTGACCCATTCCATCTCCAACCTCAGAGTACACATTTAATAATGTCCCTTGCCTTAATGTTTACTTTCATCGATCAACGCAATGCAAAGTGCAACGCGACTCACAACGAATGAAAAATGATTAACTTTGAACCAGACTCTACTCTCTTCAATTTCTCACTAATACACCCATTCCACTGAGATGTGTGGACCGTGAGTCTGCTTGATGGTATGCAGTAACGCGTCTCAACCCTCCCGACCATTGAGCTTTTCTGCGCGCAATAAATATTTGAAAAAACTCCCAAAAACGATATCTCTTCTCTCTCTTCTTCTTCACATTACTTCAAGGAAATATTAATTATTTTATTTACTCCATAATTTTTACACAAAACTTAATACTTGAAACCATTACCTTTAATCTTCATAACTCATTTAATAAGCCAACACCACTTAAATACTTCATAATAATATTCTTTTGCTTTCATAACTAGACTTTTATACCCTATTTTCATTATTATTGCTCAAACAATTCCTTTGATAAATTCTATTCTTACTAATTTTTAATCTCGTTGCTTTTGCTCATATTCACTTTCACATATACAACCGCTGAAAAGAAGTTTTAATTAAATAATAACATAATATATAAAAACTAATAAGAATATAGAAAAATCAATTCAATGCAAATATATCATAAGGGGTTAAGGTTTTCTTGTATCAAAGTGAAACCAATAAAACGAGGAAAGTCAGCAAACGCAAAATCAAAACAAACACGCAAAAAATCGGTGCAGGTGCTTTGCGGATTGCATCGTTATCTCTGTTAACTCTCTTTCTTCACCTCTTCTTTCGATCGCACACTCTATCTCACAGAGACGGGTATGTCGGTTTCCACGCTTTCTTTTACATGGTTAATTTCTTTTGGTTTTTTTTTTGGTTGTTTTTATTCGGTCTGTTGGACTCACCCAGATTTATCGTAGAAGGCCTTCTAGAAGATCGGTTTGATTTTTTTTTTTTTTATTGATTTTAGGTAATTAGTTTGGGGTGATAGAGCATTACAAGTCTCGCTTCACTGGGTTATTTTCACTCTGCCTTTTCACTCACTTTGCATGTCTTAGTTACTTTACACTTTATTCTTTTGTCCGGTTGTACATGTGTTGGTGATCTTGAACGTGCCTATTCGTTTACATGTCTTCTTTTTGATGTAATTGCGAATTTCTTTTACTCAACCCTAAATTTTCACTAATTCACTAATTGCTGCTGCTTCGCCTTCTTCTGCTTGTCTCCGGTATTCCGTTTTCCAAACGTTCTGCTCCGGTCGTTAACCCTGCTCTCCCGCTAATGTCAATCGAACAAACTCAGACTGCGCATATGTAACGTTGCTGCGGCTGCTGGTCTGCCAAAGAAAGTTGCGTCGGGGAGCTCGGCCCTTTCCACGGGTTCTTCTGCCCCTGACTTGACCCTGATCTGGTCTATGAGGAGAGGTTAGGTCAGAAAATTGTCTTGGACTATAAAAACCCCTTATTTCTCACCTTTTTCTTTATTTTCCTTCGCTATGTTTTTGTTGGGCACAGCAATGTTTTAAAAGCGCCTGCTTTGAACCAAAATCTGTTCTGGAATACAGTCTTATAAATTCCATGTGACTCCCTACAATCTTCCACGAAATATTTACCTGGCCGAACTATAGACCACTTTCAAAACAATTCTTTTCGAAGATTTATTTAAAATTCCCACGGATGCCTTAAATATTTCGAGATTGCTCTTTGAATATTTAGGACTTATACTATTAGCCTGGGTTAAGCGCGTAATTTAATTTCGATACGAAAAATTAGGTCTGGTCAGTTACGCTGGTACGATCAAATAGGAAGAGAAAATTCGCTGAGCTCGACAAGAACCTATTCTCGCTCCACTCAAAACGATCGAGTTTACGAGCTTTCTTCCCAGCTGACTGTGTTGTGAAACTCGCGAGTGTATCTCCTAACGTAATGAGCTTAAATTTCCCGCCAAATCGATAACAATTTATACGAATTCTACGAAAAATTAAAAACCAAATTTTTCTCTTTTTTTTTTTTTTTTGAGAACCATGCACAGCACACCACAGGGTAATCAGCCATGTTTTACATAGGGCAGATTAACCTGAAATCTGTTATTGCCTTATGTCTTTCGCATGCACCTTTCCTATTAAATTGCCTTTTAAGTCTTCTAAGACATAAGTAGAATTTCCAACCTTTTCTCGCACTCGAGCTTTAACAAATGATGGACACAATTTGCTTGCGATATTTTTCTCAAAATTACTTTGTACAAAGTTTCTTCTAAAAACTTCTTGTCCTACATGATAACGAACTTCCTTAGCACGTAGGTTATACTGCTTTGCCTGTTTTTCATAAGCGTTTGTAATATTTCTCTTAATCCCGGTTCTTAATAAAGCCAATTTATCTTCTCTCTTAAGAGGATGTACGGACTCTTCTAGAAGATTTAATTTTCGTAATAGTTCATATTCGGATCCATGTGTTATCATTTCCATGCCGTAGATCGCTCGGTAAGGTGAAACTTTAATGCTCTGATGTAGAGAGTTCCTTAACGCACAACTAATTGCAGCCACATTCTTGTCCCAATCTCTCTGATCTTCTTTCAAATATGCTCGAATCGCCGAAATGATAGACCTGTTCACGCGTTCAGATGCGTTTGCTTGGGGAGAATAAATAGCGGTCAGCATGTGTCTGATCTGTAATGATTTTAAAAAACTTTCAAACTCTTTTGCTCTGAATTGTACTCCATTATCACTTATCACAATTTCTGGAACGCCATACGCAAAGAAAATCTCATTTTGCAAATACGAAATAATACTAGAAGTAGTAAATTTTCGTAGTGGACATAACCAATGGAACTTGGAAAAGTGATCCAACACTATAAGTAAGCCTATAAATCCACTTTTGCTTCTGGGGTATGGTCCTAACAAATCTATATAGAGTCTCTGAAATGGTCTAGTAGATTCTGCCTGCTTTCCCATTGGTGGTCGCAGAATTATGTTCGGTGCTTTGGTTGTTTTGCACACTTCGCAATTTCGAACATAATCGCGAATTTGTTGAACCATTCCTGGCCAATAAAACTGTCTCCTAATCAAATCCAAAGTTTTCCCCATCCCTCCATGAGCTGCTACAACACAGTCATGAGCTCTTGAGATCACCTCCTTGGTTAAACTCTGTGGTATCCAAAGTTTCCAAACCTGATCTTGCAAATCTTCCGTTCCTTCATCCTTTTCGGTACGTAAATAAAGCAATCCTTCTTCAACTTTCATGTCTGGGTATTTACACTGATCTCCCGTCACCCTAGCTTGTGTAGATAGATACTCTGCATCCTTGAAATTCTTTGCTTTTAAATCAATTAACGGTCCTATTCCTTCAACTATCGATACTTCGTTTTCATATAACCTCGACAAGGCATCTGGTACGACGTGATCCTTTCCTTTACGATGGCTAATAGAAAATCGATACCCTTGCAATTGCATCGCCCATCTAGCAAGTCTACCTTTAAGATTCGCTTGTCTCATTAGCCAAATAAGACTAGCATGATCCGTAATCACTTCAAAGTTCTGAAGCTCTAGATAACATCTAAACTTTTCAATCGCTAGCAACGCCGCAAGACATTCTCGTTCTGTTACACTGTAGTTCCGTTGTGCGGTATTCAGTTTCTTACTCATATACGCGATAGGTCTTTCCTCATCATTATTTCCTCGTTGAGTCAAAACTGCCCCCTACCCCAAAGTCACTCGCATCACAATGTAAATAAAACTTCTGTGAAAAGTCTGGATTCTGTAAGACCGGTGCTGATGTTAGTACGGTCTTCACTTTTTCAAAAGCCTGTTGAGCTTCCTCTGTCCATTGAAATTTCCGTTTGTTTGAAATTAATTGTGTGATTGGGAAAGTCAAATCCGAAAAATTTGGAATAAATCTTCGATACCATCCAGCAAGTCCGAGAAATCCCCTAACTTGTCGTAATGTTTTTGGCACTGGCCATGACATAATAGCTTCGATTTTCCCCAAATCTGTGGCAATACCTCCACCTCCAATCACGTATCCCAAATATCTAGTTTGAGTAACACAGAATTTACTTTTCGCAATGTTTAACGTCAAATTAGCTCGACGAAATTGTTCTGAAATCCGCTTGAGCACCTCCAAATGAGAATCAAATGTATCTGATACTACAACCAAATCGTCCAGGTAACCAAAAACGCAATGTTTTAAATCTGGTGGAATTAGCTCATCCATTAATCTGCACATTGTCTGTGGTGCGTTGCATAACCCAAAAGGCATAACTTTAAATTGATAAAGAGGACGTCCGGGAATAGTAAAAGCCGTAATCGGACGTGCTGCTTCTGACAACTTAATCTGCCAAAAGGCATCTTTCAGGTCCAACTTTGTAATGATATTTGCCTTGGGCATTCTCGAAAATATTCCCTCAATATTGGGTAAAGGATATGCGTCCTTTTCAGTAACTGCATTGATTTTTCTCGCATCCAAACAAAGCCTTACTTTGCCTGGTTTTATGACCATGCGCATTGGAGAACTCCACGGACTCGAAGAGACTTCAATGACGTCCATAGCTAACATGCGATCAACTTCTTGATATACAAGTTTTTCTACAGCTGGTGATACTGGATAAAATCGCTGTTTGACTGGTTTACCCTTACCGATATCAATATCGTGTTCTAGTAAAGATGTTCGCCCTAGGCCTTGAATTTCAAAATTTGGAAACAATTTTACTACTGACTCTAGCTGATGTTGTTGCTGCATTGTCAATGGATATTTATGTTCTTGACTCGCCTCTTTTGTAATGAGTGTGTCTGTTTCGAGACTAGCGACTACACTTGGAACCAAATTAAATTCTTTCCAAAAGTCTATTCCCAATATAACCCTTTTGTTCAATGATGGAATGACGAAGAAGTTCAAATCTCTTTTAAGGTTATTGTACGTAATGGTAACTCTAAGTTTTCCTACGATTTCATGTCCTTTTCCGTCTGCTGTTTTCACCTGTCCCACAATCCGTTTAAAATCTGAGTATTTTGACCAATCTTTTGTGGCAAGATCGGATCCGACACAGCTAATGTTTGCTCCGGTATCTAGTAAACCGAGCTCTTGAAAATCTAGAAAGGAAACTTTAGCGTAAAGTCGCCCATCTTCTTTGCAATCTAAAATTGACGATATAAGCAATTTTCTGGTAGTTTTCACCTCGTTCCAAAACTTCCGCGCTCTTTGCGTAGATAATTTATTCTTTTCTGAATTCTTAAATATTCGTTCTCGCGTTGTTTCGTAATCTTTTAGCCTTTCATGATATGGCCTAACATGACGATGACATCCCTGAATACGACTTTGAATTTTATTCGTTTCGAACTTTTTCCTATCTGGTATTAAAATTGTCATATCCGGTGAATGTTGTTGTTCTGCTGGTTGTGGTTTTAATTCTGCCTCTTTTGGAACGACCACCTGCACAAAACGAGTACTATTCTGATCTACTTCGGGGCCATACGACGATCTTGATCGAATGGACCCTTCTTCGGGTTTTCCGACTTTCGACTAAGACAAACTGCACACTGCGGCTTATAAACGTTCTTCTGACCACATCCATAGCAGAAAATTGTTCTTACTTGAGCACACATGTCCCAACAATGTCCTTCCTGTTCACAGTTCCAACATTTTAAGATACGCTTTGCCAACTGCACCGCATCTATTTCTCCTGGTACGCTTTCAAAATGCTCTTGTTCCATTTCCAGTTCTGATACTTTTTTCTGCTTCCCAAATCTATCAAAAATCTTGTTCTGAGACTTCAATCCCGCTTGTTCTGCTATCAAATTTTCTCTCATGCGACACATCTTTCTTAATTGACCCACGGATGAAATTTCTTCAAACAAAATCTGATGTCGAATTTCCATACGAAGATTTCTAATGAGAATTTTGATGAGGCGCGATTCTTCCAGCGGTACTGTCAACCGTGTTGCAATACTCATGACATCATCGTAGTAATCATCAAAGCTTTCTCCAACTTCCTGCTTTCTAGCCCTCATCTCTTCTTCGGTCTCATCGTCTGTACGTAAATCCACGTATTGTCGTTTAAGTGCCGTACAGAACTCCTGCCATTCGATCACGACGACTTCTTTGCGATATTGCCAATACCAATCTCTCGCTTTTCCTGCAAGCAGAATGTGTAGGTTTCTACAGATGGCTTTAAAATCACTACTAAGACAGTCATGCGTAAAAGCTCGAAGTCTGTATAAAAACTCTTCAACCGGTAGACCTTTTGATGCACCATCAAACCGTAAACTCCAATTTTGAATTAGATGAGTGATCTTTTCTGGACTCAAAGTACAGATTGATCGATTGTTTCCTCTGCTATCCCTATTAACTTCCCTAGGGTTACTGTGGACCGAATCTCTAGCTTCCGTCGTATTATGAGCTGCCGACGGTGAATTTTCTACGGACCTTCCTGCTAGTTTCGCCTCGATTATTGCTTCCAGACTCTCTAATAGTGCCGACCAATTAGTACTTCCGAAGCTAACTGAACTAGTCACCGAGTGGTTTACACTATCCCTTTCTTGCCTGTTCGGTAAATCTAAACCTTGGGTATTACCTAGAGGATTTTCTTGACTAGCTATGGCCTGTGCTTTTGCCTGTTTAGCCGGTCGTCGTTCCCTATTAGCTAAGTGTTTTTTCCTTAGTTCCTTTCCTACTCCTTTTTCCAAGTTCCTATTTCCAGTGCTCCTCGTATTATATCCTTTCGGAATGGCTCCTGTTGGCGGCGGTGGATTACTTGTCGTACCCGTTGCCCTTGTTCACCCGAACCCACTTGGACGGCTTTAATGTCTCTAACACTAATCAATTTCCTACAAACTTGACATTCCTTATGCTCCTCAATATGCGGTACAATGCAATTCCGATGAAAGAGGTGATCGCAGGGAGTTACACCGCACTGTTCCTCTGCTACGATGGCTTTCTTGCAAATATTGCAACGATGTTCCACTTCGAATATCCTTGTGTCGTCCATAGGTTGTTCCCGACCCGCTCTGGGACTATGTTCAACAATTGTTCTATTCATCGTTTCTTTGGGATGAATTTGTAACAAAATGTAATATAAAAAAAATTTTTTTTTTCTTTTTAAACGTTTGAATAATTTTTTTCTAATTTTATAAAATATTTCCTATCCGTAACGATCCGAAAAAGAGTTCAAACATATGAGTTAGGTAATCGTCTAGTTCAATAAACCAAACAAATTAAAAAATTTGTTTTCCAGGTGCATCAATTCAATAACCCTATGTTAATTACGCCAGCTATTGATCGTACAATCTCGGATGCTGTTACCAATGAAATTGTATTCGACTCAATGCTACCCCAACCACATGCCATGTTAATGACCCGACAAAATTCCTAAGATCATCCAACTTTCCAAGAGACTAACCTCGCTGCTTCAAGCTAACACCTGTTGACCTAGTTCTAACTGGAATCAATCCAATTGTAGAATTCTGAGTCAACCTGTTGTGTAAGCTCGCCACAAGGTATTCTCAAATAGTTGGTTGGTATTTAATCCCGTGAAAGCCAGTTCACCCTTTCGATGCTCGGACTAACATTCGGTACCATCTTTGATCCATAACAGTTGTATACAGGAACATCAAAAGCAGTTAACTCGCGGTAGATTCTCGGTCCCGCCAACAATCTGTTTCGCCAGTCAATGCTACTTGATCCCTGGACACGAAAAGGAAAAATTTTGTTTTTCACCATAAAGCTGGAACTGAAAATGAAGCACTAATTCAATCCCTAGTCTATCTAGGCTCTTGAGCTTAGCTGCCCCACGTTGGGCGCCAAAATATGTAATGTACCAAACCCCTCTATGCATATAGCACAGTGCAGACCGTAGCGTGAGGCCGGTCTTAACGTTGGACGTTCCCTGAGTATCCTGTTGGCAGTGAAGAAGGTCGATGGGACACAACTAGCAAAACAGCCTGTGGGGGGGTTCTTGACCCATTCCATCTCCAACCTCAGAGTACACATTTAATAATGTCCCTTGCCTTAATGTTTACTTTCATCGATCAACGCAATGCAAAGTGCAACGCGACTCACAACGAATGAAAAATGATTAACTTTGAACCAGACTCTACTCTCTTCAATTTCTCACTAATACACCCATTCCACTGAGATGTGTGGACCGTGAGTCTGCTTGATGGTATGCAGTAACGCGTCTCAACCCTCCCGACCATTGAGCTTTTCTGCGCGCAATAAATATTTGAAAAAACTCCCAAAAACGATATCTCTTCTCTCTCTTCTTCTTCACATTACTTCAAGGAAATATTAATTATTTTATTTACTCCATAATTTTTACACAAAACTTAATACTTGAAACCATTACCTTTAATCTTCATAACTCATTTAATAAGCCAACACCACTTAAATACTTCATAATAATATTCTTTTGCTTTCATAACTAGACTTTTATACCCTATTTTCATTATTATTGCTCAAACAATTCCTTTGATAAATTCTATTCTTACTAATTTTTAATCTCGTTGCTTTTGCTCATATTCACTTTCACATATACAACCGCTGAAAAGAAGTTTTAATTAAATAATAACATAATATATAAAAACTAATAAGAATATAGAAAAATCAATTCAATGCAAATATATCATAAGGGGTTAAGGTTTTCTTGTATCAAAGTGAAACCAATAAAACGAGGAAAGTCAGCAAACGCAAAATCAAAACAAACACGCAAAAAATCGGTGCAGGTGCTTTGCGGATTGCATCGTTATCTCTGTTAACTCTCTTTCTTCACCTCTTCTTTCGATCGCACACTCTATCTCACAGAGACGGGTATGTCGGTTTCCACGCTTTCTTTTACATGGTTAATTTCTTTTGGTTTTTATTGGTTGTTTTTATTCGGTCTGTTGGACTCACCCAGATTTATCGTAGAAGGCCTTCTAGAAGATCGGTTTGATTTTTTTTTTTTTGATTTTAGGTAATTAGTTTGGGGTGATAGAGCATTACAAGTCTCGCTTCACTGGGTTATTTTCACTCTGCCTTTTCACTCACTTTGCATGTCTTAGTTACTTTACACTTTATTCTTTTGTCCGGTTGTACATGTGTTGGTGATCTTGAACGTGCCTATTCGTTTACATGTCTTCTTTTTGATGTAATTGCGAATTTCTTTTACTCAACCCTAAATTTTCACTAATTCACTAATTGCTGCTGCTTCGCCTTCTTCTGCTTGTCTCCGGTATTCCGTTTTCCAAACGTTCTGCTCCGGTCGTTAACCCTGCTCTCCCGCTAATGTCAATCGAACAAACTCAGACTGCGCATATGTAACGTTGCTGCGGCTGCTGGTCTGCCAAAGAAAGTTGCGTCGGGGAGCTCGGCCCTTTCCACGGGTTCTTCTGCCCCTGACTTGACCCTGATCTGGTCTATGAGGAGAGGTTAGGTCAGAAAATTGTCTTGGACTATAAAAACCCCTTATTTCTCACCTTTTTCTTTATTTTCCTTCGCTATGTTTTTGTTGGGCACAGCAATGTTTTAAAAGCGCCTGCTTTGAACCAAAATCTGTTCTGGAATACAGTCTTATAAATTCCATGTGACTCCCTACAATCTTCCACGAAATATTTACCTGGCCGAACTATAGACCACTTTCAAAACAATTCTTTTCGAAGATTTATTTAAAATTCCCACGGATGCCTTAAATATTTCGAGATTGCTCTTTGAATATTTAGGACTTATACTATTAGCCTGGGTTAAGCGCGTAATTTAATTTCGATACGAAAAATTAGGTCTGGTCAGTTACGCTGGTACGATCAAATAGGAAGAGAAAATTCGCTGAGCTCGACAAGAACCTATTCTCGCTCCACTCAAAACGATCGAGTTTACGAGCTTTCTTCCCAGCTGACTGTGTTGTGAAACTCGCGAGTGTATCTCCTAACGTAATGAGCTTAAATTTCCCGCCGCCAAATCAATTAATACGGAATTCTACGAAAAATTAAAAACCAAATTTTTCTTTTTTTTTTTTTTTAAAAATACACCAAAAACCCGCCGTAGAAGTCTGGCAACATAACGAGCACGCAAGTCCAACCCACCTTCGGGCCCGTAGAACAATTAAACATAACATAACCGGGTAGAATAATAATACATAAGAATAAAGAGACCCATTAAAATGAAAAGAACCAAAAAGTGTTGCGATTTCTTTTTTTGTTGGTGGGGCACCCCCCCTTTCCCAGTTAGAATCCAAATTATTCTGTAATTGGCCCCGTCCCCCTTTCTTTGACGCGATTTCTTGGTGTAGTGGCGCCTGAAGCAGCAGAACCAAATTTAAAATTTGTCGGAATCGATAGAACTCGTGAGCAAAGCGGTTGGAATCCCGAGGAATCGGAATAAAACATGATTGTCCGCAGCTCATCCATTTTCGCTGGTGTGTCACTGTCGGAAAAGTACGGTGCCGAAAACTTTGAACTGGTGCCCAGCTCAAGAAAGCCGCATCAGGGCGAGATCGGACGATCTCTACGCTAAATTTCTGGAGGAGCGGCCAACGCGACTCTCTCGCTCTCCAGACCCTGGTTCCGAGCCACAGTAAGCCGATATACGCAGCGGCGAGGAACCAGCTCCCATAAGGGAAGCGCTCTGCAAACGCGCCCTGACATGAATACCTAAGGAGGAGCTCCTATATGTGCGTCGAACAAGAATGCGGATTTAATTCGTTTCGTCTGCGTCGAGCCCGAGTGGATGCTTCAGATTTCTGTTTCGTCTCTCCGCCTGGGATTGGGCAAGAGCCACTTCTCTCTGGTAACTCTGATGCCACCCCTAGCGCGGGTAGCTTCTTTCCGCTCGGCGAGATTCCGTAGGCAATTTGAGCCTGGCAGCGTGCGTCGCCAATCCGGACATCGTCCCTAACCTCGACGATCCGAAAGAGATCTTCCAAGGAAGCGTGCGCCAAACCGGCTCGCCTACGTGCATGCGTGGGTTGACCTGGAGATGGGCGTACCGCCATAGCATTGGATATATTGTTGTATAAGTCTATTTTTCCACTGAATTAGTACGCTTCTCGTGTAAGAGACAAAAGACATGCGCGATTTCTTTGTATGCTGTGGACCGTAGAGGAGAATCCATTAGGATTGTTGGGTACACGACCCCAGACCGTTTAACCGTGGAGAACCACACTTTGTTTCAGCAACCACGTCGGAAGATCGATCTTTCGCCGAGGGATGTTCCAGTATCGAGTGAGTGAACAAATGTAAGAGTCCCATGTGTAACCCAGTAGATTTGAATCGCCAATTAGGCGTTAACGTGACCAATCCTACAGTGTTCTCTCTATAAGTCCAGCGCGAATTCGTTTATAAACCTTAATCTCTCGTAATTATTGAGAATAGACCGTGCTTTTGAATCTGGTTCGGCCTCGAAGCCTTGAACAGTTTGACTGATCGACAAGTCACGAATAAAATCAAACGATATTAGCTTAAAGCAAGAATAATTCCTGAATTCCAAATGATCCTAATTTTAAACTTCAGTTAAGTGAAACAGAACGCGAAAAGTCTGAAATTTGAAAACCGAACTAATGATTAATAGAAAATTCGTAGAAAGTAAATATTCCCTTTGTAGTTTATACCTCTTTATCATATATTACACTGGTCAACACGATTTTTCCTCAAGGAACAAAACCAACTTTTTATTAAAGATTTGGGGCTTAGAAATGGTTTGATGTTATTTTTTATTTTCTATGGCAGAACTTTTTTTTGAAAAATTTTTGAAAATTGGTATTTTTTTAAAGCTTTTTTCAGAGGTAGCGATAGTTTTTTTCACATAACTTTAGTATCTTACGTCTGGTTGTAAAGAACTTTGCTATTTTGAAAAGGTAATTAAAACAGCTAGAAGTTAAGCCCAAATACTTTGTGATTTCAGCTTACCGTCTGAGAAATATAAAGCATTGAAATGCAAAAATGATGATTTTTGTGCGGTATTTTTTACGAAATTTTGACTTTAAAAACTCAGGAAAAGTCGGAAAAAAATTATATGTTGTGTCGTCTATTTTTTTTGTATAGGTGCGTTAATTTGGCGTCGATTAAGGTATCGCTCATTAAAATCTATGGAGAGACTTTGGAGCTAAAGTTCGTTAAGCAAACCTAAAAAATGGAAAAAATGAACAAAAAATGAACAAAAAATACCATTTTGCACCTATACACAAAAAAATAGAGAACACAGAATATCATTTTTTTTCGACTTTTCCTGAGTTTTTAAAGTCAAAATTTCGTAGCATTGTTTTGTCGTACGCACGCTAATTCTTGGAATTTTCTGATCATACTATCGTGAGCGATAGATCCGAATGGTTCGCGCAAGACCACCACCCCCGAAACCGACGAGCTAGAGCCGATGAAAACGCCGCCCATGCCATTCGATGACCGTGCTACCTGGCTATCGTCGTTACACGTTACAGATATGATTATGATTAGATAATTAAAAGTGGCGCCCAACGTGGGGCCGTGTCGAGTTAATCCATCACTCAGTAAGACTCGTAGAAGAGAAAATCAGTTCTTTCCCTTTTCTTTCTAAAGTCTTTTGACTTTTCTTTCTAAAGTCTTTTGACTTTTCTTTCCAGTGAAGAGTGGTGCTAAGAAGCTAAGTATTCCCTTCTGGCCACAGGTGACAGGTCCGCAAAACCATTTTATTCACGTGAGGCGACGAGTGTGAAATCAAGCAGTGGAAATACAGGCCGAGAGCAACTCAGGTTGACCGCCTGACCGTGTTTGACGTACCTCGCCGTTGATCGATCTACGATATCAAAGGGAGTTGACTTTATTCTATCCTGTCGCATTGGAACTTAGTGACATGACTTCCGAGGATGTCCTAACCACGATTGAATAGAGGGAACGTCAGCTTTTCCGAGTATGAGGTATTAGAATCGTTTTTCTGAACACGACGAGGAGTGAGAAACGTAGATACCCATAGTCCGGTGCAATTGTGCGATTTAGAGAAGAAGCCTGGAACAGAGCTGACCTCAAGAGGACGATGCCTTGACTTTCCTATAAATTTTATTCGCGAGAATGTTCGGTAGAGAAAAAACGAGAAGGAACGTGTGAGTCGCTTCTGGGGACGCGACTCTACTTATACCCGTACTCAGTCAGTATATACATTTTTGAGCTTATGATTTTTAAGAATTTTAGAAAAAACGAGAAGGAACGTGCGAGTAGCTTCTGGGGACGCGACTCTACGTATACCCGTACTCAGTCAGTATATACATTTTTGAGCATATGATTTTTTAGAATTTTAGAATTAAAAAAAAAATGTTTACATTTTACATTTTTTTGCTACATCTGTTATCTACATCTACATATATTATGTATATTATACATCTAACATGAAGATTGTACATGTACCATTAAGATTCTACATCTCCTCCGCTAGGGGTTGCTCGCGCACAGAACGCGGCAGAGTGTGCGAGCGAGAAAGAGAATCAGAAGCGTCAGCAGCGCTGGAGAAGGAGAGGGAACCAACAGAAAATTAATTTCTTCATTCTGGCTATAATTATGATCCGATCTGATTTAGATTCGGCAATCTGGTAGATATGGGCATTCTCTACGATACTGCGTTTTTAGTTTTATCGTATCTTTAAAATTGTGCCTGCCACAGATTTTCGTCCTTTGTGGGGGCGGAAGGGGGCGGGGCGAAATTCTGAAATACACTTGTAGCAGTGTGATATCACATGAGTGTGGAAACCAAATTTGGTTGCCCTAGCTCTTATAGTCTCTGAGATCTAGGCGCTCATCGAGACAGACAGACAGACAGACAGACAGACAGACAGACAGACAGACAGACAGACAGACGGACAGACAGACATGGCTCTATCGACTCGGCTATTGATGCTGATCAAGAATATATATACTTTATGGGGTCGGAAAATTTTCCTTCTCTGCGTTACACACATCCACTTTTACCACAAATCTAATATACCCCTTAACTCTTTTTTGAGTACGGGTATAAAAAAAATTTTACATTTTACATTTTTTTGCTACATATGATATCTACATCTACATATACAATGTATATTATACATCTAACATGTAGATTTTACATGTTCCAATTAGATTCTACATCTCCTCCGCTAGGGGTTGGTTGCGCACTGAACGCGGCAGAGTGTGCGAGCGAGAAGGAAAATGAGTTTCGTAGTCGTTTGTGGGTGGGTGGGCAGGGAAGCAACTGAAAATTAATTTCGTCATTCTGGCTATAATTATGATCCGATCTAATTCAGATTCAGCAGTCTGGTAGATATGGGCATTCTCTACGATACTGCATTTTTAGTTTTATCGTATCTTTAAAACTGTGCCTGCCACAGATTTTCGTCCTTTGTGCGGGCGGAAGAGGGCGGGGCGAAATTTTGAAATACACTTGTAGCAGTGTGATATCACATGAGTCTGGAAACCAAATTTGGTTTCTCTAGCTCTTATAGTCTCTGAGATCCAGGCGCTCATCAAGACGGACAGACGGACAGACGGACGGACAGACGGACATGGCTATATAGACTCGGCTATTGATGCTGATCAAGAATATATATACTTTATGGGGTCGGAAACGTTTCCTTCTCTGCGTTGCACACATCCACTTTTACCACAAATCTAATATACCCCTTAACTCTTTTTTGAGTACGGGTATAAAAAACCTACGATTCGTGAACCGAAAAGCATGAGTTCAGTTAAATTAAATTAGTTTGGTATTAGAGTATTCTGTAATAAGGATATCGTCAGTAGTACGGAGATTAGTATTTCTATTTAGAGCCATTTTAAAAGTTGTTAATTAATTGGATAAGTAGAGAAGTCTGAGTGACATTAAAAGTCGAGATGGGGCTGGATAGATCTCCGGAAAGAGACACCGAGGAAGCTAGTGGGAGTACTAGTACACTGTGTGGTCTGTGCCGAGAGGCAATAAGAATCTCCAGTGAAGGATTTAGATCGGAATGTAAACATGACTTTCATATCCGGTGCATGCAGACGCATTGGAAAACAAAAGAAACTTGTCCAACTTGCAAAGCTGTGTGTAGACCGGTTAGTGGAACCACGCAAAAGTTAGTTGCGCTAGGAACTCGTTCTCAGACGAAGGGAGGTTCCAAAGAAAGTCCTAGGCCAGTAGGAGAGGAAGAGACGGTCAAGACTCAAGATCTTCGGTCGTTGGAAAGGAAGTTGATGAACTCCCTGACAAAAGAAATGTCGGAGGAGATACAGAGCGCAGTACTCGAAGCGATGCATCAAGCTATGTCCCTGTCTAACATTGCGACTGCTGCGACTGTGGAAAATAGGTCTCCGGTTTCACAAACCGAGCGACGTCAAGCGTCAATCGAAGAAGTCGAGTCCACCAGGGCGACGAATTACGAACCACAGAATGCCATTCAGCCGGCTTCAATGAGAGGGTTCTCGTTTGATGTACATCAGAGACCGGATAAAGTAGTCACATCTTGAACGGATGGAAGTTGAAATTTTCTGGAGTGGGAGTGTCGGTGGACAACTTCATATATCGAGTTGAGGCATTAACCCACCAAACGCTAGACGGAAATTTTTCGGTTTTGTGCAGGAATGCAAGTGTTTTTTTCGAAGGAAAAGCTAACGAGTTCTATTGGCGACATCACAAGTCGGTAGTGGAAGTTCGTTGGGATCGTTTATGCACGGCTTTACGTTTGCAGTTCAGGCAGGAAAAGGACGATGTTGACATTGAAGAGCTTATCCGAAATAGAAAACAAAAGGCCAACGAGAGTTTCGACACCTTGTACGATGCCGTCTCGAGTTTAACTGACCAGCTAGAGCAGCCTTGGACTACACGTAAGCTCGTTCGTATTCTCAGAAATAATTTGAGACCCGAAATTCGTCACGAACTTCTTAACGTAGAGATCAGCACGGTACAGGAACTGAGAGAGGTGTGTCGTAGACGTGAAGTCTTTTTAGAAGATGTTAAACAGGCGCAGGGATACAGCAAGTCTAACCCATTCAAAAGAGATGTGGCCGAATTGAGAAAAGAGATCGAGGAGCCGGAAGATTCCGACTCAGTTAAAGAAGCAGAGATAGATGCGATTGCATTGGTATGCTGGAACTGTCGGAAGACAGGACACAGATATCAGGACTGCGTGTCAGAAAGGAGAGTGTTCTGCTATGGCTGCGGAGCTTCGAATACATATAAGCCTAGTTGCGACAAGTGTACAAAAAACTCGCAGTTCAGCACACCGAAGTCGGGATTAACCGAAGACTTCGTGTGTGTTCGTCACCAGGGAACCAATACCGATTAACGTCGGATGCACTGACACGTGCCCCTTTCGAAATACCGGACTTACCTAAATGCAAGCACAGTACGCTGTCGCATTGCGAAACAAGCAAGGACTTAAAAACTAAAGAAATTAACTGTCAAAGACAAAAGAAAGAGCTGCTATCTCGTAGTAAGAACCGTATTAGTAGTTATTGGCGGAAGGTAAAAAGATGTCGTTTAGGATTGGAGCATTATTGTGCGCTTTCGGGAATTGCAAATAACCCGAGACCATTCATTCCAATACAGTTACTTGATCGCACTGTTTATGGGTTGCTTGATTCGGGAGCCACAATTAGTTGTGTTGGAGGCAGGTTAGCCGTTGATCTGATGAAAACCGGCCCTCCCTTCAAGCGAATGGACGGCAACGCCAATACGGCAGATGGCAAAGCTCAGAGGATAGTGGGAAGGATGAAGATATGCGTAGAGTATGGGGACGTTAAAAAAATCTTGGAGATTTACCTTATTCCGTCCCTCAAGCATGACCTATAATTAGGCATTGATTTCTGGAATCTATATGATCTGTTGCCAAAGAGTTTGCGAGTATCCGAAATAGAGATGTCTCTCGGTAAGGAAAATCTCGAGCAGCACTCCTTGACAGACACACAAAATGTGGAATTGGCTGACGTCATGAAGCTTTACCCTTCGTTTGCACAAGAAGGTCTAGGAAAGACAAGTCTAATCACGCATACGATAGACGTCGGCAACGCCAAAACTGTTAAGCAGAGACATTTCCCGGTTTCACCAGCTATAGAGAAAGCAATGTATGCAGAGATAGATCGAATGATTCAGTTAGGCGTGATAGAAGAGTCCGACAGCCCTTGGTCATCACCGATTGTGATGGTCACAAAGCCAGGAAAGGTTCGGATATGTTTGGACTGTCGAAAGGTGAACAGCTTCACGGAAAAGGACGCCTATCCTTTGCCACAAATAAGTGGGATTTTAAGCCGTCTGCAATGCCACTAGCACAATGTCTCGTTTGATGGATTAAGTAGTACCCGCGAATCTCAGGAACGAAGTATTCATCTACCTAGATGATCTATTAGTAGTGTCAGCAGATTTCGAGAGCCATTTAAAGGTGCTAAGTGAGATAGCTAAGCGGTTAAGACAGGCCGGACTAACGATCAACATCAGCAAAAGTCATTTTTGCATGCGGTGAGTGAGTTACTTAGGCCACATCATAGGTGATGGTGGGATTAGAACAGATCCAGAGAAGATCCGAGCCATTTCAGAGTTTCCATTGCCCAAGAACTTAAAGGGATTAAGGAGTTTCATGGGACTATGTAGATGGTATCGCAAGTTCGTACCGAATTTCGCATCTCTGTCATCACCTTTGACCGACATAATGACGACGAAGAGGAAGTTCTGTCTTACGGCGGAAGCATTAGTAGCCTTCGATGAATTAAAACGCTGTCTAGGGAAAACACCCGTGTTACGAAGCCCAGATTTGGGAAACCGTTTTACATACACTGTGACGCAAGTAAAACTGGGGTAGGAGGCTTACTAGTACAGCTATCAGCAGAAGGTGACGAATGTCCCATCGCTTTCGTTTCTAAAAAACTGAACAAAGCACAATGGAATTATACCGTGACGGAACAAGAATGTTTAGCCGCGATTGTGTGTCTGAAGAACTTTAGAGCTTACGTTGAGGGTCATGAGTTTACGATAATAACCGACCACGCCTCATTGAAGTGGCTAATGTCCAACAACGATCTGAGTTCACGTCTGGCCCGATGGGCTCTGTCTTTGCAACGGTATCGTTTCAAGATAGAACACAGAAAAGGTTCACAGAATGTCGTTCCTGGCGTCTTGTCGCGTGTTAATGAAGATGTAGTAGAAGCTTTGGAGTTGCCTGAAGGATCATTAGTTGATCTTGAATCGGATCAATTCAAATCTGCGGAGTACCTGGAATTAATAGAACGAGTGAAGGCTAATCAAGAAAGAGTACCGGATTTAAGGACAGACGAGGGCTTCGTTTATCGTAGAGCTGAGCATTTATCTAGGGAACAAGTACACGATGAATACGCGTGGAAATTGTGGGTCCCAAAATCGTTAGTCCCCAACTTGCTAAAACAAGCTCACGATGACCCTCTAACTTCTCATGGAGGAATGCATAAGACCATTGAGCGTATAAGACGGCACTATTACTGGCCAGGGTTAGTAACCGATGTAAAATCGTATATAAACACATGCGACGTACGCAAGACCACTAAAGCGCCGAATTGGGTTTTAAGACCACCGATGGGGAAGGCACCAGAAACCCAGCGGTTCTTCCAACGTTTGTACGTTGATTTCCTTGGACCTTACCCTCGGTCTCGAGGCGGCAATATCGGTATCTTCATTGTCTTGGATCATTTTTCAAAATATGTATTCCTAAAGCCTGTGAAGAAGATTACTGCAGACGTAGTGATCAAGTATATGGAAAATGAATTGTTCATGACATTTGGAGTGCCTGAGACTATTGTGTCTGATAACGGTTCTCAATTCCGGTCAGCCGCGTTCCAGAAGCTGTTGAGACAGTTTAAAGTGTCTCACACGCTAACCGCAGTTTATTCACCCCAAGCGAACGCTATACGACCCGACCAGAAGAACTGGGATGAGTGTCTAAGCAGGATATCTTGCTCATTGCGATCTTCAGAACACGCCAGCTTGGGCACTACACCGTACTATATGACCTTTGGTCAACACATGGTCACTTCAGGAGATACATATGCCTTGCTTCGGAAGCTGAATTTGCTGGAAGATCGATCGTTGAAATTCGATAGATCCGACTCGTTTGAGATCGTCCGCAAGGACGCCTGCCAGCAGATGGTGAAGAGGTACGACGAGAACGAACGACGTTACAATACGCGGTCGCGAGAGGTAACGTACATTGAAGGACAAGAAGTCTTTAGGCGTAACTTTAAGCAGAGCTGCTTTCAAACTGTATATAATTCCAAGTTTGGACCCGCTTTTGTAAAGGCTCGGTATCAGTCTAGGTCATCTTGCAGTTCCCCTAGTCTGATCTTGTGGGGGGCAGTGAGGTCGAAAGGCATGGTGTTAAAGTGACAACCTGCTGATTTCCTTTTCCGTTTTGCTGCTCGCTACATAAAGTTGATCTTTGCACATACCTCGCGAAAATTTTTGCAATCCGTGGAAAATACAAGTGATCAATAATAGAGAAAGCCAGGAAACGACTCCCTGCAGTGGAGCCGTAATATTTCGGTGAGCTGAAGCGGTTGGAATCCCGAGGAATCGGAATAAAACATGATTGTCCGCAGCTCATCCATTTTCGCTGGTGTGTCACTGTCGGAAAAGTACGGTGCCGAAAACTTTGAACTGGTGCCCAGCTCAAGAAAGCCGCATCAGGGCGAGATCGGACGATCTCTACGCTAAATTTCTGGAGGAGCGGCCAACGCGACTCTCCAGACCCTGGTTCCGGAGAGTCCAGACCCTGGTTCCGAGCCACAGTAAGCCGATATACGCAGCCGGCGAGGAACCAGCTCCCATAAGGGAAGCGCTCTGCAAACGCGCCCTGACATGAATACCTAAGGAGGAGCTCCTATATGTGCGTCGAACAAGAATGCGGATTTAATTCGTTTCGTCTGCGTCGAGCCCGAGTGGATGCTTCAGATTTCTGTTTCGTCTCTCCGCCTGGGATTGGGCAAGAGCCACTTCTCTCTGGTAACTCTGATGCCACCCTAGCGCGGGTAGCTTCTTTCCGCTCGGCGAGATTCCGTAGGCAATTTGAGCCTGGCAGCGTGCGTCGCCAATCCGGACATCGTCCCTAACCTCGACGATCCGATAGAGATCTTCCAAGGAAGCGTGCGCCAAATCGGCTCGCCTACGTGCATGCGTGGGTTGACCTGGAGATGGGCGTACCGCCATAGCATGGGATATATTGTTGTATAAGTCTATTTTTCCACTAAATTAGTACGCTTCTCGTGTAAGAGACAAAAGACATGCGCGATTTCTTTGTATGCTGTGGACCGTAGAGGAGAATCCATTAGGATTGTTGGGTACACGACCCCAGACCGTTTAACCGTGGAGAACCACACTTTGTTTCAGCAACCACGTCGGAAGATCGATCTTTCGCCGAGGGATGTTCCAGTATCGAGTGAGTGAACAAATGTAAGAGTCCCATGTGTAACCCAGTAGATTTGAATCGCCAATTAGGCGTTAACGTGACCAATCCTACAGTGTTCTCTCTATAAGTCCAGCGCGAATTCGTTTATAAACCTTAATCTCTCGTAATTATTGAGAATAGACCGTGCTTTTGAATCTGGTTCGGCCTCGAAGCCTTGAACAGTTTGACTGATCGACAAGTCACGAATAAAATCAAACGATATTAGCTTAAAGCAAGAATAATTCCTGAATTCCAAATGATCCTAATTTTAAACTTCAGTTAAGTGAAACAGAACGCGAAAAGTCTGAAATTTGAAAACCGAACTAATGATTAATAGAAAATTCGTAGAAAGTAAATATTCCTTTGTAGTTTATACCTCTTTATCATATATTACACTGGTCAACACGATTTTTCCTCAAGGAACAAAACCAACTTTTTATTAAAGATTTGGGGCTTAGAAATGGTTTGATGTTATTTTTTATTTTCTATGGCAGAACTTTTTTTTGAAAAATTTTTGAAAATTGGTATTTTTTTAAAGCTTTTTTCAGAGGTAGCGATAGTTTTTTTCACATAACTTTAGTATCTTACGTCTGGTTGTAAAGAACTTTGCTATTTTGAAAAGGTAATTAAAACAGCTAGAAGTTAAGCCCAAATACTTTGTGATTTCAGCTTACCGTCTGAGAAATATAAAGCATTGAAATGCAAAAATGATGATTTTTGTGCGGTATTTTTTACGAAATTTTGACTTTAAAAACTCAGGAAAAGTCGGAAAAAAATTATATTTTGTGTCGTCTATTTTTTTTGTATAGGTGCGTTAATTTGGCGTCGATTAAGGTATCGCTCATTAAAATCTATGGAGAGACTTTGGAGCTAAAGTTCGTTAAGCAAACCTAAAAAATGGAAAAAATGAACAAAAAATGAACAAAAAATACCATTTTTGCACCTATACACAAAAAAATAGAGAACACAGAATATCATTTTTTTTCGACTTTTCCTGAGTTTTTAAAGTCAAAATTTCGTAGCATTGTTTTGTCGTACGCACGCTAATTCTTGGAATTTTCTGATCATACTATCGTGAGCGATAGATCCGAATGGTTCGCGCAAGACCACCACCCCGAAACCGACGAGCTAGAGCCGATGAAAACGCCGCCCATGCCATTCGATGACCGTGCTACCTGGCTATCGTCGTTACACGTTACAGATATGATTATGATTAGATAATTAAAAGTGGCGCCCAACGTGGGGCCGTGTCGAGTTAATCCATCACTCAGTAAGACTCGTAGAAGAGAAAATCAGTTCTTTCCCTTTTCTTTCTAAAGTCTTTTGACTTTTCTTTCTAAAGTCTTTTGACTTTTCTTTCCAGTGAAGAGTGGTGTAGAAGCTAAGTATTCCCTTCTGGCCACAGGTGACAGGTCCGCAAAACCATTTTATTCACGTGAGGCGACGAGTGTGAAATCAAGCAGTGGAAATACAGGCCGAGAGCAACTCAGGTTGACCGCCTGACCGTGTTTGACGTACCTCGCCGTTGATCGATCTACGATCTCAAAGGGAGTTGACTTTATTCTATCCTGTCGCATTGGAACTTAGTGACATGACTTCCGAGGATGTCCTAACCACGATTGAATAGAAGGAACGTCAGCTTTTCCGAGTATGAGGTATTAGAATCGTTTTTCTGAACACGACGAGGAGTGAGAAACGTAGATACCCATAGTCCGGTGCAATTGTGCGATTTAGAGAAGAAGCCTGGAACAGAGCTGACCTCAAGAGGACGATGCCTTGACTTTCCTATAAATTTTATTCGCGAGAATGTTCGGTAGAGAAAAAAAAAACCTACGATTCGTGAACCGAAAAGCATGAGTTCAGTTAAATTAAATTAGTTTGGTATTAGAGTATTCTGTAATAAGGATATCGTCAGTAGTACGGAGATTAGTATTTCTATTTAGAGCCATTTTAAAAGTTGTTAATTAATTGGAT
The DNA here is from genome assembly GCF_018151105.1 of Drosophila obscura. Taxonomy (NCBI): domain Eukaryota; kingdom Metazoa; phylum Arthropoda; class Insecta; order Diptera; family Drosophilidae; genus Drosophila; species Drosophila obscura. Next base: position 77,066 of record NW_024542834.1, read on the forward strand.
AAGTAGAGAAGTCTGAGTGACATTAAAAGTCGAGATGGGGCTGGATAGATCTCCGGAAAGAGACACAGAGGAAGCTAGTGGGAGTACTAGTACACTGTGTGGGCTGTGCTGAGAGGCAATAAGAATCTCGAGTGAAGGATTTAGATCGGAATGTAAACATGACTTTCATATCCGGTGCATGCAGACGCATTGGAAAACAAAAGAAACTTGTCCAACTTGCAAAGCTGTGTGCAGACCGGTTAGTGGAACCACGCAAAAGTTAGTTGCGCTAGGAACTCGTTCTCAGACGAAGGGAGGTTCCAAAGAAAGTCCTAGGCCAGTAGGAGAGGAAGAGACGGTCAAGACTCAAGATCTTCGGTCGTTGGAAAGGAAGTTGATGAACTCCCTGACAAAAGAAATGTCGGAGGAGATACAGAGCGCAGTACTCGAAGCGATGCATCAAGCTATGTCCCTGTCTAACATTGCGACTGCTGCGACTGTGGAAAATAGGTCTCCGGTTTCACAAACCGAGCGACGTCAAGCGTCAATCGAAGAAGTCGAGTCCACCAGGGCGACGAATTACGAACCACAGAATGCCATTCAGCCGGCTTCAATGAGAGGGTTCTCGTTTGATGTACATCAGAGACCGGATAAAGTAGTCACATCTTGAACGGATGGAAGTTGAAATTTTCTGGAGTGGGAGTGTCGGTGGACAACTTCATATATCGAGTTGAGGCATTAACCCACCAAACGCTAGACGGAAATTTTTCGGTTTTGTGCAGGAATACAAGTGTTCTTTTCGAAGGAAAAGCTAACGAGTTCTATTGGCGACATCACAAGTCGGTAGTGGAAGTTCGTTGGGATCGTTTATGCACGGCTTTACGTTTGCAGTTCAGGCAGGAAAAGGACGATGTTGACATTGAAGAGCTTATCCGAAATAGAAAACAAAAGGCCAACGAGAGTTTCGACACCTTGTACGATGCCGTCTCGAGTTTAACTGACCAGCTAGAGCAGCCTTGGACTACACGTAAGCTCGTTCGTATTCTCAGAAATAATTTGAGACCCGAAATTCGTCACGAACTTCTTAACGTAGAGATCAGCACGGTACAGGAACTGAGAGAGGTGTGTCGTAGACGTGAAGTCTTTTTAGAAGATGTTAAACAGGCGCAGGGATACAGCAAGTCTAACCCATTCAAAAGAGATGTGGCCGAATTAGAAAAAGAGATCGAGGAGCCGGAAGATTCCGACTCAGTTAAAGAAGCAGAGATAGATGCGATTGCATTGGTATGCTGGAACTGTCGGAAGACAGGACACAGATATCAGGACTGCGTGTCAGAAAGGAGAGTGTTCTGCTATGGCTGCGGAGCTTCGAATACATATAAGCCTAGTTGCGACAAGTGTACAAAAAACTCGCAGTTCAGCACACCGAAGTCGGGATTCAAACCGAAGACTTCGTGTGTGCTTCGTCACCAGGGAACCAATACCGATTAACGTCGGATGCACTGACACGTGCCCCTTTCGAAATACCGGACTTACCTAAATGCAAGCACAGTACGCTGTCGCATTGCGAAACAAGCAAGGACTTAAAAACTAAAGAAATTAACTGTCAAAGACAAAAGAAAGAGCTGCTATCTCGTAGTAAGAACCGTATTAGTAGTTATTGGCGGAAGGTAAAAAGATGTCGTTTAGGATTGGAGCATTATTGTGCGCTTTCGGGAATTGCAAATAACCCGAGACCATTCATTCCAATACAGTTACTTGATCGCACTGTTTATGGGTTGCTTGATTCGGGAGCCACAATTAGTTGTGTTGGAGGCAGGTTAGCCGTTGATCTGATGAAAACCGGCCCTCCCTTCAAGCGAATGGACGGCAACGCCAATACGGCAGATGGCAAAGCTCAGAGGATAGTGGGAAGGATGAAGATATGCGTAGAGTATGGGGACGTTAAAAAAATCTTGGAGATTTACCTTATTCCGTCCCTCAAGCATGACCTATAATTAGGCATTGATTTCTGGAATCTATATGATCTGTTGCCAAAGAGTTTGCGAGTATCCGAAATAGAGATGTCTCTCGGTAAGGAAAATCTCGAGCAGCACACAGACACAGACACACAAAATGTGGAATTGGCTGACGTCATGAAGCTTTACCCTTCGTTTGCACAAGAAGGTCTAGGAAAGACAAGTCTAATCACGCATACGATAGACGTCGGCAACGCCAAAACTGTTAAGCAGAGACATTTCCCGGTTTCACCAGCTATAGAGAAAGTAATGTATGCAGAGATAGATCGAATGATTCAGTTAGGCGTGATAGAAGAGTCCGACAGCCCTTGGTCATCACCGATTGTGATGGTCACAAAGCCAGGAAAGGTTCGGATATGTTTGGACTGTCGAAAGGTGAACAGCTTCACGGAAAAGGACGCCTATCCTTTGCCACAAATAAGTGGGATTTTAAGCCGTCTGCCAAAAGCTGAGTTCATCACGAGCTTGGATTTAAAGGACGCCTATTGGCAAGTGCCACTAGAGGTAAAATCCCGGGATAAGACCGCGTTCACGGTCCCTGGTCGTCCTTTATACCAGTTCAAAGTAATGCCGTTCGGGCTATGCAATGCCACTAGCACAATGTCTCGTTTGATGGATAAAGTAGTACCCGCGAATCTCAGGAACGAAGTATTCATCTACCTAGATGATCTATTAGTAGTGTCAGCAGATTTCGAGAGCCATTTAAAGGTGCTAAGTGAGATAGCTAAGCGATTAAGACAGGCCGGACTAACGATCAACATCAGCAAAAGTCATTTTTGCATGCGGCGAGTGAGTTACTTAGGCCACATCATAGGTGATGGTGGGATTAGAACAGATCCAGAGAAGATCCGAGCCATTTCAGAGTTTCCATTGCCCAAGAACTTAAAGGGATTAAGGAGTTTCATGGGACTATGTGGATGGTATCGCAAGTTCGTACCGAATTTCGCATCTCTGTCATCACCTTTGACCGACATAATGACGACGAAGAGGAAGTTCTGTCTTACGGCGGAAGCATTAGTAGCCTTCGATGAATTAAAACGCTGTCTAGGGAAAACACCCGTGTTACGAAGCCCAGATTTTGGGAAACCGTTTTACATACACTGTGACGCAAGTAAAACTGGGGTAGGAGGCTTACTAGTACAGCTATCAGCAGAAGGTGACGAATGTCCCATCGCTTTCGTTTCTAAAAAACTGAACAAAGCACAATGGAATTATACCGTGACGGAACAAGAATGTTTAGCCGCGATTGTGTGTCTGAAGAACTTTAGAGCTTACGTTGAGGGTCACGAGTTTACGATAATAACCGACCACGCCTCATTGAAGTGGCTAATGTCCAACAACGATCTGAGTTCACGTCTGGCCCGATGGGCTCTGTCTTTGCAACGGTATCGTTTCAAGATAGAACACAGAAAAGGTTCACAGAATGTCGTTCCTGGCGTCTTGTCGCGTGTTAATGAAGATGTAGTAGAAGCATTGGAGTTGCCTGAAGGATCATTAGTTGATCTTGAATCGGATCAATTCAAATCTGCGGAGTACCTGGAATTAATAGAACGAGTGAAGGCTAATCAAGAAAGAGTACCGGATTTAAGGACAGACGAGGGCTTCGTTTATCGTAGAGCTGAGCATTTATCTAGGGAACAAGTACACGATGAATACGCGTGGAAATTGTGGGTCCCAAAATCGTTAGTCCCCAACTTGCTAAAACAAGCTCACGATGACCCTCTAACTTCTCATGGAGGAATGCATAAGACCATTGAGCGTATAAGACGGCACTATTACTGGCCAGGGTTAGTAACCGATGTAAAATCGTATATTAACACATGCGACGTACGCAAGACCACTAAAGCGCCGAATTGGGTTTTAAGACCACCGATGGGGAAGGCACCAGAAACCCAGCGGTTCTTCCAACGTTTGTACGTTGATTTCCTTGGACCTTACCCACGGTCTCGAGGCGGCAATATCGGTATCTTCATTGTCTTGGATCATTTTTCAAAATATGTATTCCTAAAGCCTGTGAAGAAGATTACTGCAGACGTAGTGATCAAGTATATGGAAAATGAATTGTTCATGACATTTGGAGTGCCTGAGACTATTGTGTCTGATAACGGTTCTCAGTTCCGGTCAGCCGCGTTCCAGAAGCTGTTGAGACAGTTTAAAGTGTCTCACACGCTAACCGCAGTTTATTCACCCCAAGCGAACGCTATACGACCCGACCAGAAGAACTGGGATGAGTGTCTAAGCAGGATATCTTGCTCATTGCGATCTTCAGAACACGCCAGCTTGGGCACTACACCGTACTATATGACCTTTGGTCAACACATGGTCACTTCAGGAGATACATATGCCTTGCTTCGGAAGCTGAATTTGCTGGAAGATCGATCGTTGAAATTCGATAGATCCGACTCGTTTGAGATCGTCCGCAAGGACGCCTGCCAGCAGATGCTGAAGAGGTACGACGAGAACGAACGACGTTACAATACGCGGTCGCGAGAGGTAACGTACATTGAAGGACAAGAAGTCTTTAGGCGTAACTTTAAGCAGAGCTGCTTTCAAACTGTATATAATTCCAAGTTTGGACCCGCTTTTGTAAAGGCTCGGTATCAGTCTAGGTCATCTTGCAGTTCCCCTAGTCTGATCTTGTGGGGGGCAGTGAGGTCGAAAGGCATGGTGTTAAAGTGACAACCTGCTGATTTCCTTTTCCGTTTTGCTGCTCGCTACATAAAGTTGATCTTTGCACATAACTCGCGAAAATTTTTGCAATCTGTGGAAAATACAAGTGATCAATAATAGAGAAAGCCAGGAAACGATTCCCTGCAGTGAGAGCCGTAATATTTCGGTGAGTTGAAGCGGATGGAATCCCGAGGAATCGGAATAAAACATGATTGTCCGCAGCTCATCCATTTTCGCTGGTGTGTCACTGTCGGAAACGTACGGTGGCCGCCGAAAACTTTGAACAGGTGCCCAGCTTCAAGAAAGCCGCATCAGGGCGAGATCGGACGATCTCTACGCTAAATTTCTGGAGGAGCGGCCAACGCGACTCTGTCGCTCTCCAGACCCTGGTTCCGAGCCACAGTAAGCCGATATACGCAGCCGGCGAGAAACCAGCTCCCATAAGGGAAGCGCTCTGCAAACGCGCCCTGACATGAATACCTAAGGAGGAGCTCCTATATGTGCGTCGAACAAGAATGCGGATTTAATTCGTTTCGTCTGCGTCGAGCCCGAGTGGATGCTTCAGATTTCTGTTTCGTCTCTCCGCCTGGGATTGGGCAAGAGATACTTCTCTCTGGCAACTCTGATGCCACCCTAGCGCGGGTAGCTTCTTTCTGCTCGGCGAGATTCCGTAGGCAATGTGAGCCTGGCAGCGTGCGTCGCCAATCCGGACATCGTCCCTAACCTCGACGATCCGATAGAGATTTCCAAGGAAGCGTGCGCCAATCCGGCTCGCCTACGTGCATGCGTGGGTTGACCTGGAGATCGGCGTACCGCCATAGCGTGGGATATATTGTTGTATAAGTCTATTTTTCCACTTAATTAGTACGCTTCTCGTGTAAGAGACAAAAGACATGCGCGATTTCTTTGTATGCTGTGGACCGTAGAGGAGAATCCATTAGGATTGTTGGGTACACGACCCCAGACCGTTTAACCGTGGAGAACCACACTTTGTTTCAGCAACCACGTCGGAAGATCGATCTTTCGCCGAGGGATGTTCCAGTATCGAGTGAGTGAACAAATGTAAGAGTCCCATGTGTAACCCAGTAGATTTGAATCGCCAATTAGGCGTTAACGTGACCAATCCTACCGTGTTCTCTCTATAAGTCCAGAGCGAATTCGTTTATAAACCTTAATCTCTCGTAATTATTGAGAATAGACCGTGCTTTTGAATCTGGTTCGGCCTCGAAGCCTTGAACAGTTTGACTGATCGACAAGTCACGAATAAAATCAAACGATATTAGCTTAAAGCAAGAATAATTCCTGAATTCCAAATGATCCTAATTTTAAACTTCAGTTAAGTGAAACAGAACGCGAAAAGTCTGAAATTTGAAAACCGAACTAATGATTAATAGAAAATTCGTAGAAAGTTAATATTCCTTTGTAGTTTATACCTCTTTATCATATATTATCTCCATATATATATCTCTTTAAGCCATATATACCTTCATTATATATTGTTAACATTTATTATATTACTTCATATTTCTGTCGCCATCACTTTTGAATTATGATACCCGTTAATTAGAATTAAGGATAGAAATGAAGCTGAATATATTGAATTACCGAAAGTTTAATTGTGTTAGCTCAGATATGATTCTGAGTTTTGAGTAGAACCCCGATTGAACTCATGCTGAAGGACGCGTAATCGTAGGGAAGGGATCGCTTGAAGTCTTCCACTTCAAAGATGCGATCATTGGTAGGGAGGGTCCAAAAGGAGCCACTTCGACATCTGTGGTCTCGTAATCCGACATTCTTTCGTTTCCTTTTCCGTTCTCGCCCATCCTTTCTGATTTTCTTTTGTTTTTCCCTGCCGATATAGCTTCTAGCATTGTTTTGTCGTACGCACGCTAATTCTTGAAATTTTCTGATCATACTATCGTGAGCGATAGGTCCGAATGGTTCGCGCAAGACCACCACCCCCGAAACCGACGAGCTAGAGCCGATGAAAACGCGTGCCGCCCATGCCATTCGATGACCGTGCTACCTGGCTATCGTCGTTACACGTTACATTGGGTGAGAACTGCGCCAACTCCTAGATTGCTCGCATCTGTTTGCAGCGAGAACTTGACGTTGAAATCGGGGCACGCAAGGACGGGGGCGGTCGTGAGAAGTTTCTTTAGTAGGTCAAAAGCAGCCTGTTGTGCTTCGGTCCATATCCATGGTTTTCCCTTCTTGAGTGGGCAGGACATCGGTTGGACGACTGTCGCGAAGTTTGGTACAAATCTTCGGTACCAGAATGCCATCCCGATGCATTGACGAAGTTCTTTCAGGTTTGTAGGAGGCCTGAGTTCTTTGACGGCGGCAATTTTGTCGGGGTCGGTATGGATGCCTTCTTCGCTGATCATGTGGTCCAGATATTTGATCCGGCTTTGAAAGAAAGTGCATTGTCTGGTTTCCCAGCCTGATATTCCCCAATAAATTCCTCAAAATAGCCAATTAACGTAATCTCACCTTTCTTTTCTATTGGCATTGCCCACTGCATATATATATTGTAACCGATTATAATTACTCACGGCAGCTGCCGTTCTTTCGCCTCTTTATATCTCCTTCTTCATTTGCTACTGCAGCTGCAGCATCTATGCTGTTCTCTCGCATTCTCTCTCTCTCTCTATCTATCTATCGCTCGTGCTCGGCTCAGCAGCAGCCGAGCTTCTATCGCTTCTTTCGTTCTCTCTCTCGCTTGCATTAGGGCACGGGCAATTCGGTCCGCCTGTCCTCTTTTAGTCTTTAATTGATCGTCATCATTATCGCAACATTATTGACAACCGTCAACGACTACAGACGTATTTTTGTATCGCTCCGCGGTGAAAATCAATTAAATCAATTAATCGCGATTAATCATAAATTAATTCGCGAAAAAGCGCTCGGGCAAAGACAATATAAGTATAAGATGCGTAACGCCATACGAAATTTCTGCACACGAATTTTCGGGGCTGGCTCTAGAGCTGGCTCCAGGCTCTCTTGAAATTTTTTAGAGAGAGAGAGCGCTCTAGAGCCAGCCGCTCTCTTGTATGCATACAGCATACGAAGGCACACGAAGTTGGTTCTTTGCCGATGCGACAGCCGAGCCGAGTCGTCGCGACGACTGTATGTGTGCACATGCATACGTTTTTTACAGCGCTGTCGAAATATACCCTTTACTTTATAAGTGTAAGTTAATTTTGCAAGACGCTTACCACCCCAATATTAAAAAACTGTTATATTGTATATGTATATCCCTTCAACGATAATTTATTTTAAGATGGTATATTCGATAATGATGATCGGATATACATATATAAAAATACATAATATATTTAATACATGAAATTCCATGAATCACATTGGAATAATTGCCATTAGGGTATTCAGGATGCGACGTATTCAACGCCGGTATATAATTTCGTTTCTCAACTCATAAAAAGGTTTCCGTCTCGAAAATCGTCCGCTTAGCACAAGTACGCACACATACGCACTTGCTGTTCTGTGTGTACTTACACATGCAAGCGGATTCTATTTTTAGATTCGTACGCTCTCAAATTTGTGCGAGCGAGATGGCGCGAATTTCGTCGCTGGCCGAAAAATTGTCTTGCATATGGCAATTGAAATGTATGAGCGTTCCGCATCTTATACTTATATTGTCTTTGGCTCGGGGTAGGCATGGGTTCTAGTGATCGTGCTGCCCATGAATACCATCCAATCGAGTAATAAAGACTAATAGAAATAATAGAAAAGAACAAATGTCAACGTTTAAGAGCACCAGCTCGGTAAAGAGCACAAGCACTGTAACCAAAGCCAAAATGAGAAAAGCCCGGCAATAACAACAAGATGAGCGTCGGCTCTCGCAAGCAAAAAACAACGCGTTCTTCTCTATACGCTCGCCAAAGGCAGCAGTACCAACAAAAACTGCATCACTGCAAGTGAACGAGGAGAGAGCAGGCTCTCTCTCCACTGCATTGCAAAGTGGGTCATGGAGTGCTCAGTGCCCATCCCCCGACTCGTACAGCCTAACCAGCGATTTGCTAATATCGACAACAACTAATATAATGCCCTCGCTCAAAACTGTGTCTTCGACCACAAAAACGACAACAACCACAACAACAACCACTGCAATTGCTCAGCGCCCGATACTGTCGACCCACTGCGACAAGCCCCAACTCTCCCAACCAATAAGTTCAAAAAATGCTAGCGGAGCGTTAATTCAGACTGGGCTCGATCGCTATGTGCAAATCAAAAGAAAATTGAGCCCACAAAATGTGAAGAACAACAATGCAGCTAAAATAACTAAAATAACCGAGAACACTGTGCCACAAAAGGCACTAGGAAACAATAAATTTGCGATACTAAGTGTCCCAAATGAAGATAAGACCACCCAAACACCCAAGGCCAAAAAATTAAGACCGCCACCTATTTATGTTCGACAGGCAAATTGTGCTGAACTGGTCAAAAAAATAACTGATACAATTGGCGCAAACACATTCTATGTCACGTACATAAAAAGGGGTAATATAAATGAAACAAAAATACAAGTCAATGACGAACAAAACTATCGATCAGTTGCGAAATACCTCGAAAATTAAAAAATGAATTACTACACCTACCAACTTAAAAGTAGCAAAGGATTACAAGTGGTTATCAAAGGAATCGAACCAACAGTCCCAATCAATGAGATAATAGATGGACTTAACGATAAGGGCTTCGAAGTCAAAATGGCTATGAACATAATAAATAGAAATAAAATTCTCCAGCCAATGTTCAAAGTAGAACTGACACCTGAAAGTATGCATATAAGTAAAAATGAAGTTCACACAATATACAAGCTTCAATACCTACTGCACCGTAGGATCACCGTTGAGGAACCACACAAACGAAATGGACCGGTCCAATGCACAAATTGCCAGGAATATGGACACACGAAAACCTATTGCACTCTACGGGCAGTCTTCGTTGCCTGTGGTGATGTTCATCTCACTGAGGCCTGCCCCGTAAATAAGGAGGACCCATCTGCCAAAAAATGTAGCAACTATGGGGAAAACCATACTGCCAACTATAGAGGCTGTCCTGTCTATAAAGAATTGAAAAATCGCCTAAACCAACAAATAACTGCAGCTCGAAACCCGGTCGTCCGACAAAACTTAACATATATACCATCAACTACGACTCCAGGAGTTTCTTTTGCTCAGGCGTTAAGTTACAACAACGGGTCGTACGCCTCAGTCTCTAAGCCGACACTTCAACCAACCACAGCTGGAATAATGCAGAATCAGGCATCAAATCAGATCCCAGAAATCTCTGCCCAACATACCCCTGCTAATCCATCCCAATTGCTTAGTGAAATTGAGTCAATGCTGGTAACTATAACAAATACAATGGCAGCAATACAACAAACGATGCAGGAGCTTATGCGCAACCAAAATCTCCTCCTGGAGCTCCTAATCAAACAGAAATCTGTTTAAATGTCCTGTCTAAATATATGTTTCTGGAATGCAAATGGCATTTCTCAGCACAAATGCGAGCTCTTACAGTTCCTCACTCAACACGACATTGACGCCATGCTCATATCAGAGACTCACCTAACAAATAAAAACTATTTTCACCTCGATGGCTATAACTTCTATGCGACAAATCATCCCGATGGTAAGGCACATGGAGGTACTGGCGTTCTGATCAAGAATCGCATTAGGCATTATCCATTGCCTTCATTTGCTACACCTTATCTACAGGCAACAGCAATTCATATCGAAATTCAGAGCGGCTACCTAAACCTAGCCGCATTATACTGCCCACCACGCTTCTGCATTTCCGAAACAGAATTTGTAACATTCTTCGACCTACTAGGTGACCGATTTATAGCAGCTGGTGACTACAATGCCAAGCACACCCATTGGGGATCTAGACTTACCAATCCGAAAGGAAGACAACTATATAACGCTATAACAACCCCACGAAACAAGCTAGACTTTATCTCTCCGGGCAAGCCCACATATTGGCCCACAGATCCAAACAAGCAACCCGACTTGATTGATTTTGCAGTTACACGAAGGGTGCTGCAAGCTCAGATTAATGTAGATCACTTAACATCGGATCACTCGCCCATTCTACATCACCTTTACGACCATCCACAGCTTTCGGAACGCCCCCACTTTCTAACTTCTAGCAAAACAGATTGGCTAAAATACAGGAAGTAAATAAGCTCTCATATTGATAGCTGCCCAAACATTAATTGTAAAGATGACATTGATAGGTCAGTCGAAGCATTGGTTTCCTCAATGTCACTGGCGGCAAAACACTCAACACCAATATTTGCATCTAATAAACTTTCCAACAGCAGTCGTATTTCTAGGCACATTGAAGTGCTGCTACGCGATAAAAGAAGGCTTTGCCGAGAATGGCAAGCACACAGAACACCTGCCTCGAAAGAGCGGCTAAAAATAGCCAACCACCTACTACGCAGAGCCCTAGAAGATAAAAAAAACCGAGCTCAAATATCCTATATGGAGCAACTCTCCCCAACTAGCAAACGATTCCCACTGTGGAAGGCAAAATCAGGCGTATGCCCACCAATCGAGAGTGAATCACCTTTGCGTACACAAACAGGAGAGTGGGCTCGCAGCAACAAAGAGAAGGCAAATACATTTTCCGTCCATCTAGAAAAGTCTTCAAACCACACCCAGCAACGAATAGCTTTGTGCTCCCACCAACCAACAATCCCGAAGCTACTCCGCCTATCATATTCCAATCAGGAGAAGTCACAAGGGTCATTAAAGACCAAATCTCAAAGAAAGCACCGGGCCACGATTTCATATCTCCTAAAATGATCATAGAATTGCCGAGCTGTGCAGTGTATTTCCTTACTGTGATATTCAGCAGCATGATGAAATGGGGCTATTATCCTCAAGAATGGAGGAAATCAGTCATCACAATGATCCATAAAGCCGGAAAAGACAAGTCCAAGCCATCATCATATAGACCTATCAGCCTACTGCCTTGCCTATCAAAGATATTTGAAAAGCTGCTCCTGAATCGTATCAAACAACACCTGCACATAAACGGTGCCATCCCGACTCACCAATTTGGATTTCGCGAAAAACACGGAACCATTGAACAAGTAAACCGTATAACCTCTGAGATACTAAATGCATTTGAAAGACGGGAGTATTGCCCAGGCTGTCGACCGCGTTTGGTTAGATGGCTTAATCCACAAAATCAAAATATTACTTCCACAGAACATCCATGGAATATTGGAGTCATACCTACAGCAAAGAAGTTTCGCAGTACGATGCAAAGATTTCCTCTCTGAATATCATCCAATTGAAGCTGGTGTACCGCAAGGCAGCGTGCTTGGACCGACACTGTATATCATATACACAGCAGATCTACCGACAAACAGCCTAACAACAACTTCGACATTTGCTGATGATACTGCTATATTAAGTCGCTCCAAGTGCCCAAGAAGGGCCACGGATCACTTATCATCTCATCTGGTGGCCTTAGAAAAATGGCTAGCAGACTGGAGGATACATGTAAATGAGCAAAAGTGCAAGCATGTCACCTTCACGTTAAACAGACAAACTTGCCCTCCATTATGTCTGAACAATATCAACATTCCACAAACCACCGAAGTAACATACCTTGGTGTTCATCTGTATAGAAGGCTTACTTGGCCTAAACACATCGAAGCGAAGAGAAATCTACTTAAATTTAAAGCTAGTAATTTACATTGGCTAATAAACACCCGTTCACCACTAAAACTGTAAGTACAAAGTACTTTTGTACAATGCAGTTCTCAAACCCATCTGGACATACGGCTCCGAGCTATGGGGAAATGCTTGCGTTAGTAATTTAGAAATAATCCAGAGAGCTCAATCGAAGATACTAAGAACTATCACTGGGGCACCAAGATACATACGGAATGAAAATATCCATAAAGACTTAAATGTAGGATCAGTTAAAGATGAAATTGCCAAAGTGAAAGCAAAGTACCAGGCCAAGCTTCAAGCCCATCCTAATAGACTTGCGCAGTCTTTAACTTGGCACACTAGCCATTCACGACTCCGGCGAAGAGACCTCCCCACCCAAGAATAATACTTAGCTAGGGACGGTCTCTAAGTAATTAAGTGTAATTAATTAAATAGATATATTAGGCTAAGATTTGTATACTTGTCGTAAGTCTCTAATAGGGAAGATTCGACAAATAAAATCCCGTAATAAAAAAAAAAAAAATCATTATCGCACTCACGTTCTCTCGCATATTGAACAGACCCTACGTCTTCAATTCTCGCTTTGATTTGATCAACCGGCACCTCTCGCTTTATTTCGCTACACCTACGCACCCCATATTTCGCCTACTTAACAAATAAACTGTACACACATAAAGTATATTGAATCGCTCGAGTTCTTAATTTAATCTAAATTCAACAGCTAGTGAAAAAGCTCGCTAGCTCAACATGCATTTTTCCGAATTTATGCGTAGATTAGCTCTTCGTAGTCGAGAAAAGTCCACTTCTAGATTGTGTAGGCGTTCATTAAAATCTCGCCCAACGACGATAATATCATCTAGGTAAGCGAATGCGTAGGGTTCTATATCGGCACCAATTACGGTGTCGAGGGCCCGCTGAAACTTTCATTCACTTTACATTGATAGAGGCCTCGACCTGGTACTGTGAAAGCTGTTGCTTTTCGACTTCCGTTTGCCATTGGTATCTACCAGTATCCATTCTTTAGATCGAGAGTGGTGATAAATCGTGCGTTTTGTAGACGTTCCAAGATGTAGTTGATTCTGGGCAATGGGTACGCGTCCGGGATGGAATGTTCGTTGAGCTGTCGAAAATCCACGCACATGCGCCATTTCCCATTATTTTTACGCACGAGTACGATTGGCGCGCTGTGAGGGCTTCGGGACGGCTAGATGAGACCTTCCGTTATCAATTGGTCTACTTGTTCGTCGATGATTCGCATCATGGCCCGGTTTTTAGGATAGTATCGTTGCTTGTTGGGTCGATTATCCCTCATGACGATGGTATGCTCGGCGATGTCTGAGGTGCCATGGAGGGTAGGGAACTTCGGTAGCTCTTCGTCCGGAAATGCTTGAATTTGTGGCGCTATGTCGGGTGGCCAAGGATCCGGGGCTGGTTCTGACTCGTCTTCGATCTCGGGGTCAAAGTGTTGGTTCGGGGTTTCGGGTAGCATGGTGGTGTCAAACGCGCTGGGTGATTTGATTCTGCGGGGGAGTTCGCTGATGTGGGCGACAATGGGTGTGGTATCGACCATGGGTACGATATTTTGGTATGCTGGATGTAGTACTAGTACTTATTACTTAGTACTAAGTACGTTGTACTTAGAACTAGTACTTATGGGCCCCGACGAGGGTGGGGTCAGCGTGGCTGTTTCCCTTGTTGCTGGGCTGTTGATCTGTTGCTGCCGTTGTCGGTGTCGATAACAACATCGACACCAAGACGTTGTTGTCTTGGTTCAGGGCTGATTGTCGTCTCTGAGGGTGTTTCTATTTTCACTTTCTCCTTGGAGGAGATGGTACTTACATGCTCTGTTGCTGGACTTCGACCTGGGCTTCTTGTGTCGAGCGCCGGGTTCCAGTGCGTTAGTGCTTGTCTCGTGGGTGAGATTCTCGTAGTTTCTTTGGGGTATGTGTCCACTGTGGTTGGCCTAGGACTCGGTTGCTCCGTAGTCACAGTGGGACTCGTTTTCCCGGTTGCTTGTTGTTCCCGATTGTTGTTTCTTGTTGTTGGCTTCGGATTCGTGTTTGTGGACCGGTACTTTGCCTTTGCTGAGACTGGGCTGGGTGTCGTGTTCTTCGGGGCGATCTGGGTCGTTTTATTCGTTGGGATAGGTCGTGGTTGTGTGTTCGCTGAGGTTTGTATAGGTGTCATGTTGGCGTTGCTGGGTGCTGAAATCGTTGGGGTAGATTGCGGACGTATGACGGCTGCTGTTGGCTTCGGTTTCTGGTGTCGGGGTTCGTTGCCTTATACTCTGTTGGTCGGAAAGGTGTGGATATGTGGTTTGGGGCACTGATCTCGTAATTGTAGAAGGGTGGTGCCACACTGGATCGTTGTTTCAATGGCGCATAGGAAGTCCATGCCGACGATAACTTGTTCCAACATGTTTGGAAGTGGAAAGGTATTTGAACCTCTCTCTGATCCTGATGTGCGCCAGTAGAGTCTGGGTGATCTCTCGGACCGAGCCATCGGCCAGGCGTATGCGGACGCATGCATATTGCAGATTGGTGTTGTTGTCTAGTTGTCGGGCGAGGTTTGCACTGATAAAGCTTCGGGATGCCACTGTGTCGACGGTGGCTTCAGTTGCCTGTCCTCCTATGGTTACCATTGCCACTATCCGGTTCTCGTTCATGTGTAGCTGGATTTTTATTCGTGGGTCGGTGCAGACGTCATTCCCGGCTGATCCCGCGTCAGTCGAGGACGCGAGTCGTTGCCCGACGTGTTCTGGCGGCAGCAATCGACGGTCCGTGTGCCGCTTTTGCCACATTCCCAGCCGAATAGGATCGAGGGACTATGGCAGTCGTATGCCGCATGCCCGGCTTTACCACACCGGTGACAGGCGATGCGTGGGTTGGTGATGGGGGTCATGATCATGTGATGGGCTACGTCGTGATTCGTCGTACTGTTTGGATGAGCTGGCTGTCTCCCCGGTGTGTCTGCCGAGTCCCAATTAGGCTTCCGGAATGGTGTCCGATTGGATTAAAATTTTAAAAAATCGTATGCTCAAAAATGAATATACAATACTGAAGGGGCACGCAGGCTTTTGAGGAGTCCAGAGGGCGACGAGGGCTGTGTGGGCGATTTCGTGGGAAATCGGAAGAAACAAAATCCAAGACCGTGGTTCGTTTTAAGGTATATGTATATTCAGAATGACTTTTCACATTTTTTCCATCCGGTAAATATTTTACAACTGATAAGTCGGACGTGGCCTCTAGGTGGATGGCTTTCGTGGTGAAACACACGAACACGCACACATAACCTTTGGTTATGCGGCATGCGCGCTCGGTGAAGCTCTTGACGTCGAAGGGACCGGCAAAGTCGACTCCGGTGTATGTGAATGGTCTGGAGAATGTGACTCTTGTGGACGGAAGGTCACCCATTAATTGGGTTTGGAGTCGCTTGCGATGGATTACGCATACCTTACAGGATTGGATCACCGCCTTTACTACGTGACGAAGTCGAGGGATCCAGTACGTTGCGCGGAGAAGGCGAATGACCAGCTGGTTCCCACCATGGAGGACTATGTGATGAGTGAAACGCACCAGCAGGCGAACGCATCCCTGGTGGCAGTAGGATTCAGTGTTTCTCGTTGTAGGACATGGAAGCGGAGGCTTGGACTCGGCCACATGCTCGCATGACACCGTTCTGGTCAATGAATGGATTGAGATTCCGTAGGGAACTCGAGGCAGGGAGAGGACGTTTGGTTGCAAGGCACCGATGTTCGTCGGCATAGTGTATGCCCTGCGTAGCGGTGGTAACGGCTTGCAGTGCGGCCGCTATATCTGCCCCGCTTGGTTCCTTGAAAGTGTGGACTGACCCTCCTCTGCATCGTTGTATGAATCGCTGCACATAGGAAAGCACGAGCAAAGCTCGCCCGAGATCCGAGAACCGGCTGATGATGTCAGAGGATGTGCTACTTGTATGCAGCACCTTGACTGCTCGCTTCTCCAAGTCAGTCTCCGGGAATGGGTCCAGTGGACACGGGCACTGTGACTGCAGAAGGCGCAGCCAGGCAGGACGATGCCACCACATGTCGTTCCCCGCGAGGTCGATGGGTCCTATACCTCGGCTGGCTACGTCGGCAGGATTGTCTTCCGAACGCACATGACTCCGTAGCTCGCCGGAGTTGCAGCGCGCTGTCTTGGCGACTCGATTGCCCACGAACGTGGTTCATTCGCACGCTGGCTTGTGCAGCCAGGCCAGCACAATGGTAGAGTCGGTCCAGAAGGACACCTGGCTAGTGTCTAGCGGAATCTGTGGAAGGATGGCAGCGGACAATTCTGCCAGAAGGACCGCTCCGCACAGCTCAAGTCGAGGCAAGGATATCGTCTTCACGGGGCCACGCGAGTCTTAGCTGTCAGGAGAGAGGAGAATATGCCATGCGGCCGCTCCACTCGGACGTAGATCGCTGCACCGTAGGCACGCTGAGACGCGTCGCAGAAGCCATGAATCTGCACCTTGGCAGTCGGGCAGACTTGGATCCACCTTGATATGTGGATCTGCTGGATGGCCGGAAAACTCTGCAGGAAGGTCTCCACCGTTTGACGCAAATCGCCAGGAAGGTCATCGTCCCAACCTAACTCTCGTAACCAAATTTCCTGCATGAACATCTTAGCTTGGATGACAAAGGGGGAAGGCCATCCCGCTGGATCAATCTGGGACAGCACATTGCGTTTCGTGCATGCCTCCCGATGAATTAATTCGGGAGGGACGAAGAAAAACTCGTCGGCATTAGCTTGCCATCGGATACCCAAGGTCTTTGCGAAACTGCTTTCCTCGAGCTCGAGGAAATCAGCTCGCAGTAAGTGGTCGAGAGGTATGTCGCTCAGCACGCCATTCTGATTTGCGGTCCATTTTGGGAGTGGAGAGCCGGCGGAATCGAGTGCTTCTCGCAACTTGGCGATGGCGGAAATTGCCTGAGGCTGGGTATGTGAACCAGCTAGAACGTCGTTTACGTACATGTAATTGGCCAGGATGTCGCTTGCCATAGGGAACCGAGGACGCACATCATGTGCGAGTTGCCTTAGGACGCGAATGGCGAGAAATGGCGCGCAGTTGACTCCGAAGGTGACCGTATCGAGTTCATAGTCGCACACGTCCCCGCTAGGATTGCGAAAGATTATCCGTTGATATGGAGTGTGTTGTGGCGCCACGAGGATCTGCCGATACATCTTATTGATGTCGGCATTGAAAACGTATTGGAATACGCGCCACTTCAGGATTTGCGTGGTCAAGTCGGACTGAAGGACTGGCCCTGAATGCAATATGTCATTAAGGCTTCTTCCGTTCGAAGACGGGCTGGACGCGATGAAGACCTTGAGAGGCCTCTCCTTGAGAGGCAAGTTTCGCTGCAGACGCTGCTCGTTTCTCAGAAACTGGGCGTGGGCCGAAGGCCTGGAGTAGCCCAAGTCTATCTTTTCTGGACATTTGAATGGAAGAGTGACGATGTATCTCCCGTCGGGAGCTCGCTGCGTGGTCTGGAGAAAATTGTCCTCGCAAATTATAAGCGCAGGCGTATCAAGTCGAGCTGGATTAGTGTCGAACAGCCAGGCGTCGGCATATATACCGGCGGGTGCATCGAGGAGTGCATAAATATATGTGTGCTGCAGTGTATGATTCCCGTTCCCTAACGTCCCCAACACCTCCCACCATCGGTAGAAGAAGAGGCCAGAACATAACCGCGGAAGCCAAGTCTTGATCGTTGCTGGACAAAAGATTAAGGCGGGTGAAGATAGTACAGTTTTTTCTAGTCTTCTTTCCACCCTAAAGAAGCAAGAGGAAGACAGGAGTGGAGAAATGAGAAGACAGTAGAATTAAGTGAAGGAAGGTGTTAAGGTGTTGAAGGAAAAAAAATATATATATAGTTTGATAATTGAGTTAAATTAGGGTTAGTGAGTTTTGTGCGATTCCGTTAATGCTGGCCCTCGTCTTCACCACCGATCCATTCTAATATGTTTCCCGGCCCAATACCTTGCAATTTTTCTCCACCCACAGCATTCTAGGTGTTCGTCGAGGAAAGCGCTTTCGTCGATGGAGCAACGAGCTGCATAAAAGGTATGAGTGGGAATTATTTTTATTATTACTCAGGTCCGATTAAAAGCGGCAAACAATGCATAGGTCCGTTAATTGAGTCGAAGGCTTAGCATCGATCGGCGCGAAGAAAAAGAGCAGCAATAGAGACGGACGTTTCACTCGAAGTTGAGTGCTTTTTCCTTGTCTGCTTTGTAGGTCTCTTTTTGTTTGCTGGCAATAGGAATAAAGCTCAAGCGGATCGCAAATTTTGTTGTATTGATCTTTTTTATTCATATTAAGTCATTTATATTTATTTGCACTTTTATCTCCATTGTTTTATTTACGTTTATTTATATTTACCTAAATTTATATTCTTTATTTTCTAATATGTCGTTGGGTATTATTAATCATTAGTTCGTAAATAAATTTTATAATGTGCTAGTAGTAAATTTGTATTTGACATCGGCTAATCCCATGCCCTAGAAGAGTTGCCCTAATGAAGGGGCCATTCGGATGTGGGCCAGGGGGCAGAATGGCCATCGGTAGGGTGGGCATGTTACGCCTCATCAACACCTGACTTCGTGGTAGGAGAACCAGTAGGTGCAGCGGATTAGTTCCATTCCCTTTAGTCTTGTTTGTTGGTCGGAAGTAAGTAGGATTCTCTATCCCGGTTTTCGCTTGTCCCTAGCACTCAACTTATTTAGGATATTATAGTGAAGAAAGGCCAATCATGGGAGGGGAGCAAGATCACCACCCCCCTAGCCGACGAGCCTGAGCCGGAATATACAGCGTGCTCCTCTCTCTCCCATGCCCAACACCGCGCCTGAGAATAATGAGTTGGAATGCGATTTGTTACATTCATAATTTATTATTTAATAGATAATCATTATAATTATAATGCTCAGATAAATCTATCAGGCGCCCAGCCACGGCAGAGGAAGGAGGACGGTAGACAAAAGATACTCAAAAAAATGTTCTAATCTCCTTTATAGAAAATTTTTGAGTCCATAGGGTCGGTCCTTCAGACGCATTGGATTTGCAGATTTCGAGTTGTCCGCAACTCAATTTCTGACCACGGATGAAGGTCGAGCAGGGTATCAACATTCTAAGTTATTGGGCTCAATCAGCTTCTATCTTCCGATTAGGAATTCAATTGATTTCGTTTGCCAACGATAGCTTTGCCACGGAAGATGGGAGCAAAAGAGGTATGCTCAATTTTTCGATGCAGGGTGCATAGATTAGCGGCATGGATCACAGACGAAAGCCGATCAGTTCGGTCGCTCGCTGTCCACCGCTAATGCAAGTGTTGCTGTTGTTGTTTGGCACGCGACCCATGCAAAGCTATGCGCTATGCAGTTTTTGTTGTTTTTTTGTTCCGTTTTGCGGTTTGCTGGTTCTCAAGCTAATTAGGGTTCTTCTATGTGGTTTCGGGTATGCTTGATGTCAAATTGTTTTATGATCTTGTTTATCTTTGTTTGTTTCGAATTCTTGTGTTTTACATATTCTTTTTATTTATTTGGTTTTTGTATTCGTTGAGTCTGGCTTTGTATAGCTCTCCACGACGGAGGCGAATGAGTTAATATTTTTTTTGGGTATTACTTGTGTATGAGTTGTCTTCGTATTTGAGGTGGCTCGAGTCTTTCTTTGTCGTTTGCTCTTCATATTCAGTCCAAAGGAAAGAGCAAAGCCTCATTGATTAGGAAAGGTAACAACAGATTAAGTTTAGCGAGTCAAGTAGGTCATAAGCTAGGTAGGAATTAGTTTGTTAGGTTACATATAGTTATTTAATTAAATCAATATGGTCCGTTCCGATGACGAGGGGGAGACAAACGCTCAACATACACCGCAATGCGCGTTGTGTGAGAAGAGTTTGGGTGAAGGTTCTTTATATAAAACCAAATGTGGGCATGAGTTCCATAAAATATATCTCACCACCCATGGTCAGACGAAAAATTTTTGCCCTACATGCAAAACAGTGTATTTTGATAAGGCAACTACAGCGTCAGACCCGATAGCCAAAAACACCAGGCAGCAGAGTCGTACCAAGTCACCAGCTCGTGGCAGCCAAGTTATTAGCTTGTCGAGGGAGTCAACAGAGTTGGCGGCACTACAGACGGAACTTATAACTAGCGCTGTGACCCAAGCTGTGCAAGCCATACAAAACGATCTGCTCGCTCAATTATTTAGTCAAATGGCCCAGCTCATTCAGACAAATATGGCAGCTTACCTTCGGCCAATGGAGATAGGTTCTCAGAGAGGACGAGCGCCTGAGGATGAGACCCAGTCTCGAGCTGGTTTTGACCGGCCACAATCGGCCAACCATATAGCCTCAGCTAGGGACACTCCAAGGAGCGCGGTCTCCGATCTTCTGCAAAGACCCGATAAGGTGGGCCATATCCTGAACGGCTGGAAGTTGCGATTCAGTGGCAGTCAAGAGGGACTTAGCGTAGATAATTTTATTTATAGAGTAGAAGCACTCACGCACCAAACGCTCGAAAGCAATTTCGCCGTTCTTTGCAGCAACGCTAGCCTGCTATTTGATGGTAGGGCCAGAGAATTTGTATGGCGTTTTCACAAAGCCACCCGTGATTTGCGTTGGGATCTCCTCTGCCAAGCTCTGCGAAAGCACTTTAGGGATACAAGAACAGACGTCGACCTTAGGGAGGCCATTCGTGATCGTAAGCAGCGGTATAAAGAAAGCTTCGACTCTTTTTACGATGCAATTGTGCTGCTGATGGACAACCTGGAGACTCCTCTGTCGGAACGGGAAACGGTGGAGACCGTAAAAAGAAATCTGCGCCCCGAGATAAGGCATAAATTGCTAAATCTCTCGATTCCTTCGGTAGATCGTGTGAGGGAGATATGTCGTCGCAGGGAGAGTTTCCTGGATGATGTAAAAAAAAGTCAGGGATACCAGAAAATTGTGCCTTTCCGTAAGAAAGTGTCAGAACTGATTGAGGAGGCTCTGCCGGATGACGCAGTTGAGTTTTCAGATGTAGACGGTGAGGAAGAAGTCGGAGCAATGGCGCTAATATGCTGGAATTGCCGCAAGGAAGGGCATCGATACCAGGATTGCGAGTCGAAACGCAGAATTTTCTGTTATGGGTGCTGGGCAGCAAATACCTACAAGCCTTCATGTGTTCGTTGTCAAAAAAACGGGAAGACGAACACACAATCACGGCCACAGTTGTGTGTTCAAAGAAACAAGCCAGTGAACCACGAATCGAGCAGTTAAATGATCCTGTTCCGTCTGATGTGGGAAATGATCCGATTCCAGTGGAGAGTCAACCAAGTTTCTGGCCCCAACAAATCGATTGGACTGAGAATTATAGGATAGGTCACACGCTAGCGAGGGTAAAATCCACGTCAAGAAATGCCAAACGAATGAGGGCCTACTGGCGGTCGTTTAAGGCCATTAATGCGATTAGGTATAAGAAGAATGATAAACGGCCTTATGCCGAGGTTAGAATATTGGATAAAATAGTATTAGGATAAATGGACACGGGAGCAGCTATGAGCGTGATAGGAGGGAAATTGGCTGAAGGGGTCATTCGAAGTAAGATCCCATTTAGGAGAGTTGGTTCATCAGCTTGTACGGCAGATGGCACCAAACAGGATGTCCTGGGACGTCTCAAAGTTCCGGTGATATATAAGGATGTGGCTAAATAGTTAGAGCTGCATATAATTCCGTAACTCAGCCAAGATCTATACTTGGGAATTGATTTTTGGTTAACCTTTGACTTATTTCCGCGCAATATGCAAGTCGCAGAATTGACGTCGGACTCGCATGAGCTTACGGAGAGACAAAGAAATAGTTTAAGGGAAGTCATAGCCCAATTTCCTTCTTTCGCTGTCTCGGGCCTGGGAAAGACGAAAGACTATCTCACTCGATAGATATTGGAGAGGCCAAGCCGGTGAAACAACGGCACTTTCCCGTATCTCCAGCTGTAGAAAAGCTTTTATACGCTGAGATCGATAGGATGCTCAAGATGGTGGTTATTGACGAGTCGGAAAGCGCTTGGTCTTCGCCCGTGGTTCTTGTGCAGAAGCCGGGTAAGATTCGACTCTGTCTAGACAGTAGAAGGGTAAATGCCGTGACTAAAAAGAATGCTTATCCTTTACCACAAATTGATGTAATACTGGGCCGGCTTCCAAAAGCCATGTATATTTCTAGTTTAGACCTGAAAGATGCATATTGGCAAGTCCTTTTAGAGCCCAGCTCGCGCGACAAAACAGCGTTCACAATACCGGGAAAGCCTTTGTATCAATATAAGGTCATGCCTTTTGGCCTGACAAGTGCGTCGCAGACGATGACTCGACTTATGGACCGAGTTATTCCACCGGAGCTGCGGAACGAAGTGTGACGAATTGTTGGTGGTGTCAGATAGTTTTGAGACCCATATGAAGGTGTTAAGTGTAGTAGCAGGACATGTCAAAGCCGCTGGGTTAACGCTCAATGTCGAGAAGAGCAAGTTCTGCACGCGCTCAGTTAAATACTTGGGCCACATTGTGGGCAATGGCGTCATCCGTACTGACCCGGAGAAAATTTCGGCAATGAAAGAGTTTCCGCTGCCAAAGTCGCTTAAGTCCCTTCTGAGTTTCCTGGGGATGGTAGGATGGTACCGAAAATTTATAAACAACTTCGCTTCGGTCGCTACTCCACTTACCGACTTACTAAAACCTAGGCAGAGATTTGGAATGACTTCGGAAGGACAGGCAGCATTCGAGAAGCTTAAGGATATGCTATGCTCTGCGCCAGTCTTACGAAGTCCCGATTTCTAGAAGCCTTTCTTTATTAAGTGTGATGCCAGCAAAACAGGTGTTGGAGGAGTGCTTGTTCAAAAGACACTAGAGGGTGATGAATATATACTTGCGTTTGTGTCAAAGAAGTTGAATAAAGCTCAGAGGAACTATTCAGTTACCGAGCAAGAATGCCTAGCAGCCATTGTCTGCATTAAGCGCTTCCGAGCATATGTCGAAGGACATGAGTTCACGGTCATAACCGACCATGCGTCCCTAAAGTGGCTCATGTCGCAGACGGATCTGCATTCTTGTCTGGCTCGTTGGGCGTTGAAACTGCAGGGTTTCAACTTTAAGATTGAGCATCGAAGTGGAAGATTAAATGTCGTCCCGGATGCACTGTCCAGGGTGAATGAGCAAGAGCTAGCAACAATAGAGGTCAACCAGGGGTTGTTAGTGGATCCTAAGTCGCCAGAATTTCAAACGGCAGAGTATAGTGAGATGGCAAAGCGGATTGAGAAAAATAACGACAAGCTGCCAGATCTAAGAGTGTGTGAAGGATTGGTGTATCGAAGGTCACATCATTATACTGGAAATCAGCTGCACGATACTTTTGCTTGGAAGCTTTGGATTCAAAAGGAATTGGTTAGAATGGTGTTGGAAAACGCTCATGACAGTCCCCTAGCGTCTCATGGAGGCGTGCATAAAACATTAGAAAGGATTCGAAGGTACTACTATTGGCCTGGGCTGGCACCAAACAGAGTGCAACGGCCTCCAATGGGCGTTGCCCCAGAATCGAAAAGATTCTTTCAAAAGTTATATGTGGATTTTCTTGGCCCATACCCCCGATCTCGAAGTGGGAATATAGGGATTTTCATAGTGTTAGACCATTATTCGAAGTTTGTCTTTTTGAAAGCGGTAACAAAATTAACGGCTGAATTGGTGATTAAATATCTTCAGCAGAAACTGTTCCACACCTTTGGCATTCCGGAAACGATTATTTCTGATAATGGGTCGCAGTTCAAAGCCGAAGCGTTTCAAAAACAACTAAGAGAGTACCAAATAGCTCATACTCTCACGGCCGTGTACTCGCCACAGGCTAATGCATTATCGCAGCTATTCGGTCATATGTGAGAGCAGATCAAAAGGATTGGGACGAATATCTCAGTAGTACATGTTGTGCATTGAGGTCATCGGTCTATGCGGGAATCGGCACTACCCCGTTTTATATGGTGTTTGGGCAGAATTTTATATCTTCCGGCTCACAATATAAGCTATTGAGAGCGTTAAGACTATTGGAAGATAGGTTGGCGCAATTCTCAAGAGAGGATTCCCTCGAATTGGTGCGCAAAAAGGCTTGCCAGGTCATGAAAGGACAGTACGAGAAGAACGCACGTCAGTACAACCTAAGGACTAGAGAGGTAGCGTACAAAGAGGGGCAAGATGTGTACCGAAGAAATTTCAAGCAGAGTAGTTTCACAGCGGGATATAGCGCTAAATTAGGTCCAGCTTATATCAAGTCAAGAATCCGGAGAAAACTGGGAAGTGTTGAAGGAAAAAAAAAATATAGTTTGATAATTGAGTTAAATTAGGGTTAGAGAGTTTTGTGCGATTCCGTTAGTGCTGGCCCTCGTCTTCACCACCGATCCATTCTAATATGTTTCCCGACCCAATACCTTGCAATTTTTCTCCACCCACAGCATTCTAGGTGTTCGTCGAGGAAAGCGCTTTCGTCGATGGAGCAACGAGCTGCATAAAAGGTATGAGTGGGAATTTTTTTTATTATTACTCAGGTCCGATTAAAAGCGGCAAACAATGCATAGGTCCGTTAATTGAGTCGAAGCCTTAGCATCGATCGGCGCGAAGAAAAAGAGCAGCAATAGAGACGGACGTTTCACTCGAAGTTGAGTGTTTTTTCCTTGTCTGCTTTGTAGGTCTCTTTTTGTTTGCTGGCAATAGGAATAAAGCTCAAGCGGATCGCAAATTTTGTTGTATTGATCTTTTTTATTCATATTTAGTCATTTATATTTATTTGCACTTTTATCTCCATTGTTTTATTTACGTTTATTTATATTTACCTAAATTTATATTCTTTTTTTATACCCGTACTCAAAAAGAGTTAAGGGGTATATTAGATTTGTGGTAAAAGTGGATGTGTGTAACGCAGAGAAGGAAACGTTTCCGACCCCATAAAGTATATATATTCTTGATCAGCATCAATAGCCGAGTCGATAGAGCCATGTCTGTCTGTCCGTCTGTCCGTCTGACCGTCTGTCCGTCTGTCTGTCTTGTTGAGCGCCTAGATCTCAGAGACTATAAGAGCTAGGGCAACCAAATTTTGTTTCCAGACTCATGTGATATCCCACTGCTACAAGTGTATTTCAAAATTTCGACCCGCCCCCTTCCGCCGCCATAAAGAACGAAAATCTGTGCCAGGCACATTTTTAAAGATACGATAAAACTAAAAACGCATTATCGTAGAGAATGATCATATATACCAGACAGCCGAATCTGAATCAGATCGGATCATAATTATAGTCAGAATGAAGAAATTTTCAGATGCTTCCCATGCCCACTCCAGACGACGACAACACAACTCATTTTCCATCTTGCTCGCACACTGTGCCGCGTTCAGTGCGCGAGCAACCCCTAGCGGAGGAGATGTAGAATCTGAATGGTACATGTATAATCTACATTTTAGATGTAGAATATACATAATATATGTAGATGTAGATAACAGATGTAGCAAAAAAATGTAAAATGTAAAATTTTTTTTTTTAATGCTAAAACTCTAAAATATCTTATGTTCAAAAATGTAAATACTGACTGAGTACGGGTATAAGTAGAGTCGCGTCTTTAGAAGCGACTCACACGTTCCTTCTCGTTTTCTAATATGTCGTTGGGTATCATTAATCATTAGTTCGTAAATAAATTTTATAATGTGCTAGTAGTAAATTTGTATTTCACATCGGCTAATCCCATGCCCTAGAAGAGTTGCCCTAAAGAAGGGGCCATTCGGATGTGGACCAGGGGGCAGAATGGCCATCGGTAGGGTGGGCATGTTACGCCTCATCAACACCTGAGGTCGTGGTAGGAGAACCAGCAGGTGCAGCGGAGTAGTTCCATTCCCTTTAGTGTGGGATTCTCTATCCCGGTTTTCGCTTGTCCCTAGCACGCAACTTATTTAGGATATTATAGTGAAGAATGGCCAATCATCGGAGGGGAGCAAGATCACCACCCCCCTAGCCGACGAGCCTGAGCCGGAATATACAGCGAGCTCCTCTCTCTCCCATGCCCAACACCGCGCCTGAGAATAATGAGTTGGAATGCGATTCGTTAAACTGCGATGAAAGGAGGGGTCCGCTAGCTGGATTTTAGGAAGGTCTGTCATGTATTTCTGCGGTACAGGGTATGACGGGAGGTTACCTGCCAATTGCGGAAGAACGTAAGCCGTGGTCTCGACCTGGAGGCCGGGCCTTAAAGCGGAGCCGATCGTGAAGTGGCAGAGTTTCTGGGCCTTGGCCGCTACCGTTTGACTCAAACCGGAGACTTGAGCCTGGACGGCTTGGAAACGGGCCGAATGATTTTGAACATCCGCTCAGTAATAAAGGTGGCCTCAGATCCGGAGTCGATCAGGGCTCTAGCCTTGTATCTTGTGCCGGCATGACAAATGTCCACTTTTTTTATGTAGATGGCGGTGAATAGGTCTCGGAACGTGGGCCACTGCTGTAGTCCCCACTGAAAATCTCCGTGTCACATGGAGGAAGGCGGCAACCGTTGGACATTTGCACCTGGACGGCTGGTTGCGCGGTCGGAAGGACAGTTGGGGGCTGGAGCTGGTCGTTGAGTTCAGCTAAACTTTGCTCGTACACTACGTAGCAGTCATCGTACATATCTTGGACCTCAACTTGACCATCTGGATCCTCTGTTGCTAGAAGGGCAGAACAGGCTCGATACTCCGATTCGAGCTCCATCCACATGCCTCGGATCTGTTCCCGGCGGACTTGAGAAAGAGAGATGGTTGGGGTGCGGGCATCAGGAGCATTAAGTTTCTGGTCAAAGTGAGTGAGCCGGCCTGTAGCCAAAGCAAACCTAGACCGTGCAGAGCTGGCGGCAGATTGGGCCATTGTTCCTGTAACCGTGCACGTGAATGGTGAGGGACACAACAGGGTGTCGAATATGGACTGGCAAACCTTGGTAGTGGTCGGACCTCGCGAGCGTGAGGGCGAACGAGAAGAAGTGTGTGTAGTAACTGCTGCGGAAGAGCTAGGCGGCTTTGCGTCACTCTGCGAGCTTACACGCTTTAGTTTTTTGCTGACTTTCTTTCCACCAAAAGGCATACTCAGCTGATGGATCTGTTATGGGTAGAGCTCGCAATTCCTGTGGTACACGGAGGGCAGAGTGCACAAGCGGAAATTGAAATCGGAATGATACTCGTCGCACACGTAAGTCAGAGGAATTTAAATATTCTAATATTTATTTGCGCACTCATTGGATGATTTTGTTGTCAGAAGGAAATTTATTAATTACCAAAAATAGAATTATTAATGATAACTTAATAGTTCTCGACAATCACCACTTCTTAATAACAACCGCAATGAACGATAATTATTAACCACATGAGCGGCCGCAGCCTTGCTGAGGTGACAAAACTAAAAACACGAGTACCCCCAACCTGTATACATTTATCGATTTTGGAACTATCGATCTCGAACTAAAATGTAAACAACACCAACAATGCGTATTTGCGTATTTATTCGGGATAAACGTTATATATTGTACGCCGATGCAATGTTCGGACATAAAATATTTAATGGTGTATTTTATATATGCGAGCAGATGGTAGTTAGTGGGCAATGATCGTGTAATTGTGTTAGCCGGTGCGGTTAGTATGTGTGGATAGTTCGGTACGTATGTATGTATGTGAGTGTGCTTATAAGCCGGTGAAAATAAATTGACATATGGATGTGAGCTATGTATTTTATGTTGAAATAATTGTAATATGCGCAATAAGTAAATATGTATATTTTTCTTGTATACGCGTTTTATGTTGTGTGGGACGAATTGTGTGTACATACATATGTACGTACTTACACCTGTGGAATGGCGACGGATCTCAGCAGCAGAACATCTGTACATACATATACATGTATGTATGAGCTGCCTGTTGTAGGGGGAGAAAAAACCTCGCTTGAAATGATTGCGGAAGACCGATAGGCATGCAGGAGGGCCAACGGAGTAGGCAGCATGAGTGTCTTAAGCAATTAAGAGCGAGAACAGGCGTTGGAGTGCATCTATGGGGTGCCGGAGATGGCGGAAAATGGAACTTAGGTGGTATGTACATACATATACTTGGATTCTGGAGATGTGGATGTCGGACAGAGTGTCTTAGAATGAACGAAGCTTGTACTTAGCTGGGAGTCCTGTTCTTCAAAGTTCCCGCGCTGCAAGCTGGATCGTAGGGGGGAATCTCTCCAATGCTTAATGATCCGGCTCGAAGGAACAAAATGAAGGGGCACGCAGGCTTCTGAGGAGTCCAGAGGGCGAGTCCAGAGTCCAGAGGGAAGAAAAAAAATCCAAGACCGTGGTTCGTTTCAAGGAATATGTATATTCAGAATGACTTTTCACATTTTTTCCATCCGGTAAATATTTTTCAACTCCCCCGCAAGGTTGATAAAGCCAGGTGAGGCCGTGGCTTGATAATTGGTTAGGGACGCTGGGAGTCGAACGCGAACAAATACTATAGTACGGGTATAAGTAGAGTCGCGTCCCCAGAAGCGACTCACACGTTCCTTCTCGTTTTTTTTATTTTTTAGAGGTTGCTACCGAGTGTGCGAGCGAGAAAGAGAATTAGTTGCGTGTTTCATGCAGGGGGTGACGGGGGAAGCAACTGAAATTATGATCCGATCTGATTCAGACTCGGCTATTTGGTAGACATATGTTTGTTCCTGCCACAGATTTTAGTCCTTTGTGGAGGCGGAAGGAGGCAAGGCGAAATTTTGAAATACACTTGTATCAGTGTGAAATCACATGATTCTGGAAACAAAATTTGGTTGCGCTAGCTCTTATAGTCTCTGAAATCTAGGCGCTCTTCATGACGGACAGACGGACAGAAGGACAGACTGAGTACGGGTATAAATAGGTTGTGTTGTACAAACTTAGTTTTCCTGGAAAATAAATAAATAATCTTGTAATAATCTTTTCATTTCAGTGACTTTGATGAAAACTCGAAGAATTTTACATTAGAACTGATAATAAATTTAGATTTTCAAGCATTTTCCGAAGAAATTCAGGATATATCCAATGCTGCTACCATGGAATTGCAAATTGAGAATGGAATAAAAAGTATAGCTTCAGTTTGGAAAAAACAAGGATTTGAAATGTCATTTTATCATGATGGCATATATCGAATAAAGAACGTAGAGGATTGCTTTCAGTTACTTGAAGACCATATGGTGCAAATATCAGCTATGAAGGCTACTCGTTTTGTAGAACCATTCATCGAAATTGTAGATTACTGGGAGAAAACTTTATCATATATCAGTGAAAGTGTTGAGAAAGGATTAATAGTGCAACGACAGTGGCTATACTTGGAAAATATATTTCAAGGTGATGATATTCGTAAGCAGCTTCCAGATGAGGCTAAACGTTTTGCGACTATTACAGAAGAGTTTCAAACTATATCTAGCAAGATGTTTCAAGCTAAGACGGCAGTTAAAGCAACGCACATACGTGCCCCACCTTTTTTGTTAAATCGATTTAACCGCATGGATGAACGGCTGGAGCTTATTCAGCGTGCCTTAGAGATTTATCTTGAAACTAAACGCCAACTATTTCCCCGCTTTTACTTTATCTCAAATGATGACATGTTAGAAATATTGGGTAATGCCAAAAGACCAGATTTAGTTCAAACACACTTAAAAAAGTTATTTGATAATCTGTACAAACTTGAGCTTAAGCGAGTAGGCAAAACGCTAAATCGCTGGCAGGGTTCTGGTATGTATTCTGATGATGGCGAATTTGTAGAGTTTCAACAAGTTCTTTATATCGATGGCCCCTCGGAACGATGGCTTAAGCAGGTAGAGGAGTATATGTTTACGATAATGAAAGAAATGTTAAAACTAACAAGAAGATCTTTAAAAAAACTAATTGGAAATCGTGAGAAGTGGATCTTTCTTTGGCCCGGGCAAATGATACTTACCACTGCCCAGATACAATGGACTACAGATTGTACACGTAGTCTCATTCACTGTAATATGGTCGACCAAAAAAAGCCCCTTCGTAAACTTAAAAGAAAACAGATAAAAGTACTTTCAAAACTGTCAGAGATGAGTCGGAAAGAGCTTACCAAAATAATGAGACTTAAAGTTAACACTCTTATCACCTTAGAGATTCATGGCCGTGATGTTATCGAACGGATGTACAAAGCAAATTGCAAAGATACTGGCAATTTCGAGTGGTTTTCACAACTACGGTTTTATTGGCACCGTGAATCAGAACTATGTATTATAAGGCAAACTAATACTGAGCACTGGTATGGCTATGAATACACTGGTAATTCAGGACGGCTTGTAATAACTCCACTAACTGATCGATGCTATATAACATTAACTACAGCATTACATTTGCATCGTGGCGGGAGTCCGAAAGGTCCTGCAGGTACCGGTAAAACTGAGACAGTTAAAGATTTAGGAAAAGCTTTGGGAATGTGGGTTATAGTCACAAACTGCTCAGAAGGTCTAGACTATAAGAGTATTGGAAAAAATTTCTCGGGCCTGGCACAAAGTGGTTCCTGGGGCTGTTTCGATGAGTTTAATCGTATAAATATTGAAGTATTATCTGTTGTAGCACAACAAATAATGTCCATTATGGCAGCCCTGTCTGCTAAATCGATTGAATTTATGTTTGAAGGTCAAATGATTAAGCTAAAACATACTGTGGGACTCTTTATTACTATGAATCCAGGATATGCAGGTAGAACTGAACTGCCAGACAACTTAAAGTCTATGTTTCGTCCTATTTCAATGATGGTTCCAGATAATATAATAATTGCGGAGAATTTGCTATTTTCTGACGGTTTTACCAATACGCGGAGCTTAGCGCGAAAGGTTTTTACTTTATACGAATTAGCTAAGCAGCAATTATCTAAACAATATCACTATGATTTCGGTCTTCGGTCTATGGTTGCTCTCTTACGGTATGCTGGTCGCAAACGCCGCCAGCTGCCAAACACAAATGAAGAAGAAATTGTTTACTTAGCTATGAAAGATATGAATGTAGCTCGATTAACCGCTAATGACTTACCACTTTTTAATGGAATTATTTCAGATATTTTTCCTGGCGTCAATCTACCAGTAATAGACTACAGCGAATTTAATATTGCAATATATGAAGAATTTAAGGATGCTAACTTGCAGCCAATGTCCATAGCAGTTAAAAAAGTCATAGAACTTTATGAAACAAAAAATTCCCGACATTCAGTTATGATTATAGGTGATACAGGAACAGCAAAATCAGTAACTTGGCGTATATTACAAGGAGCATATTGTCGTATGAATGCACAACGATTTCAAGGCTGGGAGGCTGTATCAGTGCATCCCGTAAATCCTAAAGCATTGAATTTGGCAGAGTTATACGGGGAGTATAATTTGGCAACTGGTGAATGGCTTGACGGTGTGCTTAGTTGTATAATGCGTATTATCTGTGCCGATGAAGACCCAATGCAAAAATGGCTGTTGTTCGATGGACCCGTTGATGCTGTTTGGATCGAAAATATGAACTCAGTAATGGATGATAATAAGTTACTTACTCTTGTAAATAGTGAACGTATAACTATGCCTGCGCAGGTATCGTTATTATTTGAAGTTGGTGATCTAGCTGTAGCCTCACCTGCTACCGTCTCTCGGTGTGGTATGGTGTATAATGACTATAATGACTGGGGATGGAAACCTTATGTTAACTCATGGCTGCAGCGCCAAAAAATAAAGGAGTTTGCCGATTTTTTGAAGATTCATTTTGAATTTATGATCACAAAATTGCTTGAGCACAAGCGCACACGTTGCAAAGAGCCCGTTAAGACAAATGAGTTAAACTGCGTGATGTCATTGTGTAAGTTGCTCGATGGCTTTGCAACAAAACAAAATGGCATTAATCCACAAAATTTAGAATTGTTGGAGGAGATGACTAAATTGTGGTTTATGTTTTGTTTAGTATGGTCAATATGTGCAAGCGTAGATGAAGATGGTCGCTTAAGACTTGATGGGTTTATACGAGAAATTGAAAGCTGCTTTCCAATAAAGGACACTATATATGATTATTTTGTTGATCCACATATGCGAACATTTTTACCCTGGGATAGCAAGCTTTCAGAAGGTTGGCGATATGATGAAGAGTGAGTATTTTTTTTCAATGCTATCGTTGTTAGCCCTGTCTAGTATGTTATTTGTTCCTCAGCCTTAATAGTTGAATAGATATAGTGTTACAGCCTTAAATGAAAAGTGTAGACATTTGCGAGCTGATTTGTAAATTCAAACTAAGTTTTATTTTTAAAATCAGAGCCTTATATAAGGTCTACAAACGATGTACATTATGTATGCATTAGAGCCCTGTATTCGGGCAACCGAATCGATTTGGAGGAATTCGTTATTTGCTTCGTCCGATCCGATTGAATCAACCAATCAGCCTTCTCATACTCGTAGCTCGTAGTTTTGAATAGGTCGCCGAAAATGGACTGAACGAATCAGGTCTCCTGATTTTTACTGTGTCAGATCCAAATAGTTCGTTTTTATACCCGTACTCAAAAAAGAGTTAAGGGGTATATTAGATTTGTGGTAAAAGTGGATGTGTGTAACGCAGAGAAGGAAAATTTTCCGACCCCATAAAGTATATATATTCTTGATCAGCATCAATAGCCGAGTCGTTATAGCCATGTCTGTCTGTCCGTCCGTCCGTCCGTCCGTCTGTCCGTCTCGATGAGCGCCTGGATCTCAGAGACTATTAGAGCTAGCGAAACCAAATTTGGTTTCCAGACTTATGTGATATCACACTGCTACAAGTGTATTTCAAAATTTCGCCCCGCCCCCTTCCGCCCCCACAAAGAACGAAAATCTGTGGCAGGCACAATTTTAAAGATACGATAAAACTAAAAACGCAGTATCGTAGAGAATGCCCATATCTACCAGATTGCCAAATATGAACTAGATCGGATCATAATTATAGCCAGAATGAAGAAATTAATTTTCAGTTGCTTCCCCTCCCCCTCCCACCCACGACAACGCATCTCATTTTCCTTCTCGCTCGCACATTCTGCCGCGTTCAGTGCGCGGCAGTGCGCGGCCTCCTAGCGGAGGAGATGTAGAATCTAATTGAAACATGTACAATCTACATGTTAGATGTAGAATATACATTGTATTTGTAGATGTAGATATCATATGTAGCAAAAAAATGTAAAATGTAAAATTTTTTTTTTTCTAAAATTCTTAAAAATCATAAGCTCAAAAATGTATATACTGACTGAGTACGGGTATAAGTAGAGTCGCGTCCCCAGAAGCGACTCACACGTTCCTTCTCGTTTTCTCTCTCACTCTCCACTAGATTTTTTTGTAGAGAGAACGAGAAAGCAATACACAAATTTTTTGATTTACCCTCTGAAAATCTGTAGCTCTGTGTGTGCGTACGTTTTCTTGCTTTACACCGACAAAAAGTTACTTCACCAAATACTTGCACCAAATAAAATTAAAATTTGTTTAAACATTTTTTCAGAACAAAAAAGTCCCTATGCTATGCTAAGGCAGACGAAATCCGAAGTATGTTTTGAGTCAATTCAGAGACGAACGAAACTTGCTGATATTAATCTAGAGTACTCGGATTCGGTTTTTAGTGATTCGGTGGTTTCGAATTGAAGGCAGGATTAGGAACGATTGAAGTGACTACGAAGAGTTCTGGCTTATTATTAATTCTTTATTGAAATCAAAATTATATTTATATGAAAATTGTCAGAATGAGTTGCCTCCATGGAGGTGTCTTGCCGTAGGGAACATAGCCTCGTTACGTAAGGCTCCCATGGTCAATATGCAATATGACGCGTCTGATTTTAGGACGGGGATAGTAGCTGCCCAATGACCGTTACGTAAAGTTCTCTGGACGCAGACGCATCACTTTCGAGCATTGACAGCGGCCGTCGCTTCGGCCTTTGGACTGGTGTTAAAATATATTAGGCCAAACACACTGCATGAATACACTACACCTCCGCTTTTTATAAGAATAATATAGAGTTACTATGGGGCAAGCTCCCTGCTCACTCGCTTTCTCGCTCGCCACCCGCCATGTCTTCTATATCATTTTATAGATCTTTATTAAAAAGTTGTGACGGCACTTCGGCCGGGGTATGCTCGCCGCGCCGGGGTTCACAGAAATTTATTTGATCTCTGGATGTGGTATCTGAAAGAAAAGGTCTCCTGGTTCAAGAATAATGCGACACAATCGAAGGGCCGGGTAGAATGTCGGCTGGCGGCATATCCTAGAGCCGGGTGGGGCAGAGCCGGTTAGTACATTCATTGCAATATCCGGGTGTTTAGTTTTGAGATGTGGGTCCGTCCACGGTACGATGCAAGCCACATCGAGGCCGATAGGGTGGAGCGTCAATTGCTTCATTTAGTGTCGTCGTAAAGTGTCTTCTTTGGTTTTTGCTTTGTCGTTAGTTCATTTGGTGTCCTATGGCTTTTGATAGTCCTGCCTCTCTTTCTAGTTTCTCAAACGTTTCTCGTTTTCTGTGTACGTCCCGAACCTCATCAATGTTCGTAAGGCTTGTATGAATTCTCGAATGGTCTCTGTCTCTGCTTTTTTCCGTTCCGTTACGAGTTTCATACGGCGACATGAAGTTCTCCTTTAACTGACTTTTCACGTCCTCCCAAGTCATGCTGGGCAGGGTTTCGTGTGCCACCAGTCCGATGCATTCTTCTCCAGTATTACTGGCAATGCAAATACCATGTGGTCTACCTCGATCCCATATGTCTCTGCTAATTCCTCCATTCGGCTGAGGAATTCTTGCAGCTCTCCATTCCCTGTAAATGTGAGGTCCCACTTCCGTAATGTATTGATTATGGCTACAGCCACTGGTGATCCCTTCCGAATCTGCTTCGGAAATAGTGTTCTCTTTTTTGCCGTTTTTGGCTCTCCTTGCGGTTCTTCCCTAGCTGGCTTGGTTTGTATTTTTGGTGATTGTTTTGGGCACCTGCGTTTCTTCTGCGGGTACGCCATAGCTGGCTTGTGTTATTATTTTTTTCGGCGATGGTTTTGGGCTCCTTCCTCTCATCTGCATTAAACTCAGCACACGCCAAAAGACAGGAGACTAGCACAAGGGGCTTACGCAATAAGTACCTAAAATAATATTAAATAAATAAATATTCTTAACAATATATATTCCCGAAGTGCCAACGAAATTCGTTTCCCACGGTACCGGTGCACACCGATCACCTTACCTGGGTCATTGGACACTTGTTGGGAGGCGATGGCTTAGGTAACCCTCGATTACCGGGCAAGCCCCCCACATGCGCGAGCCAGTCAGCAGTCTCCGACTTTCCTTACCGGGAATATTGGACACTGACTGCAGGGCTAATGATTAGGTAACCTTCTGTTACCGATCAGCCCGTCTGCACGCGCAGACTATAATTCGGCAATATATATTTATGTAAGAACCCTTCCCACATTCTGAAGTAGAAATAAGATATCTGTAAGACATTCATGGGAAAATCGAAGGCCGGCCGATCTATAAAAGGCACTGCCTTTCATGAAGAAAAAGGCCGTCAATCAGCCATCGTCCAACAGCCATCGTTGGCACAGAGTCCACCAGCCGTAGCAGTCAGGCAAATAACAAACACGCAAGTCAAACCACCATACGCGTCGTAGAACAAATAAAAATAGCATAATACATAACATAACCGGGTAGAATAATAATACGGAAGATTTCGCTAACCCATTTTCAGTTGCTGGCAAAGTTCCTGGTTTCCACCAAATAAAGTCCTGCCAATTATAAATAACTTGTAATTCAGGACCCTGGACAGACTAATGCATACCTCAGCCTGAAATAGGACCTCAGACATCGTAGGAGGCAGTCAATCAGCCATCGCAGGCAGGCAGTCCACCAGCCATCGTGGGCAGGAGTCCATCCGCCGTAGTAGTCAGGCAAATAACAAACACGCATGTCAAACCACCATACGCGTTGTAGAACAAATAAAAACGAGAAGGAACGTGTGAGTCGTTTCTGGGGACACGACTCTACTTATACCCGTACTCAGTCAGTATATACATACACTTTTGAGCTTATGATTTTTTAGAATTTTAGAAAAAAAAAAAAATTTTACATTTTACATTTTTTTGCTACATATGCTATCTATGTCTACATATAAAATGTCTATTATACATCTAACATGTAGATTGTACATGTTCCATTCATATTCTACATCTCCTCCGCTAGGGGTTGCTCGCGCACTGAACGCGGCAGAGTGTGCGAGCGAGAAGGAAAATGAGTTGTGTTGTCTCGGCGGGAGGGGGAGGGGAAGCAACTGAAAATTAATTTCTTCATTCTGGCTATAATTATGATCCGATCTGATTCAGATTCGGCAGTCTGGTAGATATGGTCATTCTCTACGATACTGCGTTTTTAGTTTTATCGTTTCTTTAAAATTGTGCCTGCCACAGATTTTCGTCCTTTGTGGGGGCGGAAGGAGGCGGGGCGAAATTTTGAAATACACTTGTAGCAGTGTGATATCACATGAGTCTGGAAACCAAATTTGGTTGCCCTAGCTCTTATAGTCTCTGAGATCTAGGCGCTCAACAAGACGGACAGACAGACAGACAGACAGACAGACAGACAGACGGACAGACAGACATGGCTATATCGACTCGGCTATTGATGCTGATCAAGAATATATATACTTCATGGGGTCGGAAACGTTTCCTTCTCTGCGTTACACACATCCACTTTTACCACAAATCTAATATACCCCTTAACTCTTTTTTGAGTACGGGTATAATATCATAATACCTAACATAACCCGGTAGCATAATAATACGGAAGAATAAAGATATCTTTTAAAAGTCAAGTAACCAAGAGTGTTGTGTTTTCGCTAACCCATTTTCAGTTGCTGGCAAAGTTCCTGGTTTTCCCAAATAAAGTCCTGCGAATTATAAATAACTTGTAATTCAGGACCCTGGACAGACTGATGCATACCTCAGCCTGAGATAGGACATTACAAGTGGCGCCCGAGCAGGGACTTTAAAGGATTTTTCGTGGAAACTTCAAGAAAACCGAAATCAGGGACTTCGTGGATTAAAGACCTACTGCCATCAAAAAGAAAATTGAATCAATAACAAGTCCGCGCACTCACATAATCCGGGCGCGAAAACAAACGCGAAAGCATAGGCAGTGCCGATCCTAATAGTGCCTTTTTATAGGGACTCAGTGCCAAAAATCAACAGAAATCAACATGGAACATCACGACGATGAACAACCAGAGGAGGCATACCCTGCGGGACACTTTTCCAATCCAGGGGTCAGCACCGGCTGGATCCACAAACTCCGTCGGGACGAGCTAGAAGTCCTCGCCGAAGAATTCGGATTTGGCAGCGAAGGAACGGTCGATGAACGCCGAAAGAAATTTGCAGCCTGGGTTCGCTTAGGAGAGTTCGAGAGGCACTATGCCAAACCAGCCTCTCGCTCCAAGTCACCACTGCACACTTCTCCTGGACCATCCAAAACTCGCCAAATGGATCCTAAGACCGGACTACGAGTCCCCGCAGCCACCGCCTTACCGGTGGCTTACCACCAGCTTACCATCGCCACTATCCGGGCGTTGCCTACGTGTAGAGAGTTATTTAGTCGCGGGTTGGAGGAGG
The DNA here is from genome assembly GCF_018151105.1 of Drosophila obscura. Lineage (NCBI taxonomy): Eukaryota > Metazoa > Arthropoda > Insecta > Diptera > Drosophilidae > Drosophila > Drosophila obscura. The sequence goes on from NW_024542834.1 coordinate 115,134, forward strand.
CGTCGTTCCCGGCTGATCCCGTGTCAGTTGGGGACGCATGTCGTTTCCCGACGTATTCTGGCGGCAGCAATCGACGGTCCGTGTGCCGCGTTTGCCACATTCCCAGCAGAATAGCATTGAAGGACTATGGCAGTCGTATGCCGCATGCCCGACTTCACCACACCGGCGACAGGCTGCGCGTGGGTTGGCGATAGGGGTCGTGATCATGCGATGTGCCACCTCGGGCTTTGCCGTACTCACTGGGTTGGATGGCTGTCTCCTTGGTGAGTCTGCCGAGTCCCAATGCGGCTTCCGGAATGGTGTCGGATTGGCGTCGCCGCTCCTCTGTTCTGTAGCCGGCCGTGCGTATCTGGGTGAGCGAGAGTGCTCGGGATGGTCCGCTCTTGAATACACTCAATCTCCGTGGCCAGCAGTGTTAGCTGTGACAAGTCTCGCAGTTCGTGGCGGCGTACGTACATCTGGTATGATCGGAGGGCGTTGTCGTAGATCCTGGTCAGCTCCTTGGTTGCGTCGTACCCAGCGTGGTGCTCGGTCAGAGAGATCTCACAAGTTCTTCCGGCGCACATCAAGCTGGATCAACGAGAGGTTCAAATCCCGCTCCTGGTTCTGCCAAACATGTTGGGACAAGTTATTGTCGGCATGGACTTCCTAGGTGCCATCGGAACGACGATCCAATGCGGCTCCACGCTGCTACAGCTACGAGACTGTCACCCCAAGCCCACTGAACCCGTGCTTACTACCATCCACGTACAAGACGCCGAACCTCGATACCAGAAACTTCATTAAATCGCAACGAACCCACGTCCACGACCTACCACAACGCTCACGGCACCCAATAACGCAAAGCAGCACTTGACACCCAAACCCATCGCAACGAATACGAAGCAACGGCACATTACGGAGAACACGAATCCAAGGTCAACACCAGCAAACAGCAACCAAGCAATCGGGAAAACGAGTCCCACGGTCACTACGGAGCAACCGCGTCCTAGGCCCATAACAGGGAACACGCATCCCAAACAAACCACGAGACAAACACACTTGAACCCGGCGCTCGACACAGGAAGCCCAGATCGAAGACAAGCAACAGAGCAAGCACGCACAGAATCCGCAACGGAAGAATTTAACACATGGACACCCTCAAAGCCGACCACCAGCATCAAACAAATACAACGGCAGCCACCATCCGACAGCCCAGCAACACGGGAAATAGCCACGCTAACCCCACGCTGGTCAGGGCCCATAATTGAACTGATATCCACATAGCCCCTCAACGCGGGCCCGGAAACCAGGACGATAACCCCACGATACACCGACCGCTGCCCTGTCGTACCCACGGCCGACGCCACACTGTTCCTCGCCAACACAATGGAGTTACTTCCGCGTACCGACATGAATCTTAGCGACATGCCACGAGCCATGCCTAGTGCCAGGTCCAAGATCTTCGTCGCCCGAACCAGCTGTTGGTCCGACACAAGAGGCACCGAGACTCACCTGCTTATGTGCCAAACGACCGCCAATACCACCCAAGTATTGCATCAGAGATATGAAACATATCTTCCCACGGCCAACGAAACCCCGATCGTCGCCCACATAAGCGACTACCAGCTTCCGAGAAAACCATCGACATATGGGATAATCGACCCACCAAGCAGACTCCAAACTGACTCACAGAGCCAACGAACCACGTTTCTCCACAAATAGCGGTACGGACAAGAATGTGTAGAGTTGTTGGTCGAGATTTCTTAATTAATTGTGAGCGTTGCTTAAGACTACTTTATTTCCCGGAGTTGCTGACACACCGCTATTTGTGGAAAACCGTGGCTAGAGCCATTGTTCGTTAGCTCTGTGTATATCAGTTTGGTTATTGTCTCCCGCCAGCGTGGATGCGCTGACCCTCCGCCGTTTGTGACGAGCCATGGCTAGAAGCAAAGATTCTATAACACAACAAGATGCGTAACGAGGAAGAAAAAAAGGATATGACAGCAGCACAATTTTAAAAGAAATCTAACTCCACACTTGCGTATGTTATTTTGAAGCTCAGCGAAGTCAAACCGCATCGGTTGGTGGCTTAATTCAGAATGTTTATTGAATATCTTTTTGTTCTTATCCTAGGGTACAATCGTTCTTATGTATAACGGAGAGCGATAGTTCTCCCATGCATTATATGAAAAGAGTACCACCGCATAAGTATTAGTGCGCGTGGTCTCTGCCTGAGTCTAATGGAAATGCAAGATCAGCATTAAGGGGCTTTTGAGAGTGAGACCCATCGCCTATGTGTTAGGGCGTTTGGGTTCTGCCTGAGTTCGGGTAAATGCCTGCTCAGCAGTTTTGGTAGCTGTCCGATCTGAGTTCAAGTCTTAGATCGTTGCTGTGCAAAAGGAATGTGTAACATAAACATAAGTTGTTTATGTCACTGCTCATATGTATATATGTATTTATATATATAACAGAATGTTACATATGTACATGCATGGGTTCACTACACCTCCCTTTTTAAAAAAATAACGTAATATATGAAGTTATTTAAAACAATATTTGAATTTTGTGAACTAACATGTATGTTTATGTATATAAAAATATTTTTTGTTGTTTTTTTTTTTTTTTATTTATTTATATATTTATTGTTTTTATTATTATTATTTTTTTTTTTTTTATGTTTTTTTTTTTTTTTAATTTCCGATGAACTATGTATCATGGTTCTATACGTGTGCTTACTTAAGTCATGGTTACCTAAATCATGGCCATGACAGGATAAAATGAAATTATTATGAAATGAATAATGAAAAATGAATAATCATGTGCCATAGAGGGGGTTGTGTTGAAGCAATATACGAAGTATTGTAGCCATACATCCCAATCTGTTTTGTCAGTTGAGATGTATGAGCGTATGAACTCATTAAAAGTTCTGTGGCTTCGCTCCACGGTTCCTACAGTCTGGTGATGATGTGCAGTGGATGTTATGTTTTGAATATTTAAGTTTTTACATAAATCTTCAATTATTGAATTTTTGTATTCCGTTCCCATGTCCGTAATGAACGTCTTCATTGGACCGTACTTTAGAATAAAATCTTCAAATATAGCTTTAGCTACTGTTTTTGCACTTTTGTTCTTTATTGGTATGGCTACAAGGTATTTTGTCAAGTCACAGATTAAAGTTACTGCCTATTCGTTTCCTTGTTCTGATTTAGGAAGTGGACCGATCGTATCCACAATTACCCTATCAAACGCCATTTGTGGTGTTTCAGTTATAGTCAATGGGGTCTTGGTATGTTTAGTCGTTTTGGACTTTTGGCATTTGGGACACTTTCTCACATAATTTGTAATTTGACGTGTCATGTTTTTCCAATAATAATGCCTTCTTATTTTCGCTAATGTTTTAGCTATACCTGTGTGACCTCCTTGGATTGGATCATCATGGAATGTAGACAGTATCTTTTCGTTTTCTTTATTTTCTTTTATTATGGTCACCGGCTTGAGTAGCGCTACTCTTAAATTCTTTAATATTTTATTGCCCTTGTTCTTAAAAGAATCTATTGAAATGTTCTCAAAGATTTCTTCGCTCGGTGCCATTTTAAGTTGGCTGATGTTATTTATACCGGCTTCTTTTTCAAGCCTTTGGAAAGGCTTCGAAGGTTCGATTAGTATAAAGGTCGCTAACTTTATTTCTCACAAATATCTTTTTCCCATGTTTAAAGAAACATTTAGTCGAAGATAAATGTAAGGTCACTACTTTTTTAACATCATCATTTTGTATGACGTTGTATATATTGGGCTTTGAAGAGATCGATTGCTTTTGCAATTCTGTGTTTGAACCTGCGCAGGTTTTTTGTCTACTTTGATTTCTTGTAGTGACTTTTAATACTGTATTAGTTGTTTGTATATTTTTTAAGTCTGTAATGGTTATTCTTGATAACGCATCTGCTATATGGTTGTCCTTTCCCTTAAGATACTCCACAGTAAAATCATATTCCTCCAAATCTAGTCTCATACGTGTTAATTTGGAGCTGGGGTTAATCATAGAAAATAAATAGGTAAGTGGCCTATGGTCAGTTTTGACAGTGAAATGTTTGCCATAAATGTATGGTCGAAAATGATTTATTGCCCAATGTATTGCAGCTAATTCTTGTTCTGTTGTGTTTTTACTACTTTCTCCCTTTGTAAATGATCTTGATGCATACGCTACTGGTAGCTGAGTTCTATTGTAATTTTGTGTTAGAACAGCACCACATGCTTGTTTACTTGCATCCGTTGTTATACAAAATTCTTTGCTAAAATCTGGATATTGCAGTAAGGTTGGTTTCATCAATTGTACTTTTAAATATTCGAATGCTTTCTGACATTTATCTGTCCATTCGAAGTTAACATTCTTTTTACATAATCTTGTTATGTGACATGAATAATCGGAAAAATTTTTAATGAAACGTCTATAATAATTGCAAAATGCAACGAATCTTCTAGCGCTATCTGCGTCCGTTGGGACTGGGTATTTCTCTATAACGTCATATTTCTTGTCGTCTGGTAAAATACCTTTATCAGTACACTTATGACCTAGAAAGGTTACTTCGTGTCTGAAGAATGAGCACTTTTCAGGGTGCAATTTAAGGTTGTGTTTTCTACACATATCAAAAACGCTGGCGAGGTTGTTAATCATGTGTTTTTCGGAACAACCGATGACAATTAGGTCATCCATATACAGGAATGCCTGAGAAGGTTCGATACCTGAAAATGCAATTGTCATCATTCTTTGAAAAGAATTGGGCGCTATTTTTAAACCATATGGTAATCGCGTGAAGCGATAGGAGCCATTGCTCGTTGAAAATGAAGTTATATTTCTTGAACTTTCTTCAAGTTCTATTTGATGAAAACCTGACATCAGATCTAGGCATGAAAAGTATTTAGCTCTACCTAATTGATCAAGAATATCATCTATTCTGGGAAGTGGAAATTTGTCTGATAAAACTTTTTTGTTTATTTGGCGGTAGTCAATCACTAGGCGCCATCTCTTACTATTTGAATTCGGTAATGATTTTTTCGGGACAATTAATAATGGACTGTTGTATTCAGAGACTGAGGGTTCTACTATTTTGTTTTTTATTAGCTTTTCCACTTGCTTTATTACTTCCTCTTTTTGACTGTGGGGAATTCTGTAGTTTTTTATATATATCGGTTCATCATCTTTCGTTCTTATCTTTTGTTTATAAAAATTATTAGTTGATATCGATTCGGTTTCTGTTCCGAATATATCACAGTATTTGGTGCATAATTCTGTAAGAATGGTTTTGAATTGGATAGGGAAGTTTTTATCTAACTTGTCTAAAATTTCGGTGTGATTATTATTAGGATTGGTATTTATTATGTCATAATCATCTAATTCAATGATTGCATTTTTATTTGTTGTATTTAATATTCGGACGAAGGTGTTTTGAGAGTCTGAAATAGAGTTTCCAATGTATACTCCATTTTGAATCTCTTGATTTGGTATGAATATATATTCAGTTGCTGTATTTATAGCAATCTTTTGGGACAACTTCGGATCGTGCTGGTAAAATTGTTAAATTGTTTTCTAGTGTATGATATATTGGAATATTGATGGGATAATTGAAATTATTTGGTCTCAGGATGAGCCAATCATTTTCTGGTTTTAAGTCTATTTGACAATTGAATTTTTTCATGAAATCTATACCAATTATTCCATCGCAAGGAATGGGAAAGTTTGAATCTACTATATGAAAATTATGTGGAATAGCATATTTTCCTGAGAGAAGTTCTATGAATGCTAATCCTTTGGAATTGGTTGAACCTTCACCAATACATGATATTTGTGTGATATTTTTGTAATCTATGTTACGAAATGTGTCTGTATTTTCTTTTATTAAAGATATGTCCGCACCTGTATCTACCAATAATGTATACATGTTGTGTGTTTTTTCATTTTGTAATGAAACAAAAAGGTTGAAATTAAGATTGATAGTGTGAACCGTTACTGTTTTTGTTTTCTTAAGGGGGCTTACTGGTTTTCCGGTGTGGTTTGCACCTGTCGGACATTATTATTTTGCCTGTGGGAGTTGGCATTATTACCACTATAGAACCCACCGTTCTGACGGTTGTTTCCTCTATAGTTTGTATTGTTGTTATTACTATTGTTGTAACGTCGAAAATTTCCTCTGAAATTTCCGCGTCCTCGGCTTTGGCTACTTTGGTAACTACCTCGGTAATTACCTTGGTATCCACCTCGGCTTCCGCCTCGGTATGAGTTTCCTCTATATGAGTTATTACTCTGCCGATTATAGTACAGTACGGTATCAGTTTTACCGGTTGCATCTGTGCAACTGTTTACGAACTTGGAGACAGCTTCGTTCATGTTATTGAACTGTCCCGCTTCCATGATAAGTTTAACTTTTTCGATGGAGCAATTCTTCGTCATAGCTTTTACAGCTTGTTGGGTTGAATATTTAGTGGCAAGGGAAAGAGAAATTCCGTCTGCAATGTAGGCGCTTTCTAGAGCCTTTTTTCAATTGTTGAATTTCTTGAGTATAGACGTTTGCAGTTTTATTTTTTCTGTTGGACGTTCAACATTTTAGCGTTTACTACTTCAACTGACTCGCCTTTTACGTCATTTTTAAGCTTACGAATGACGTCTGCTATTGTTGTTTCTGATTCTATTAAGTTCCTGGCATGTCCTTTAAGTTTTGATTTAAGGACGGATACAGCTAAAACTTCATGAGTTCTTTTAATGGAATCTACTATTTCTAGTGCGTCTAGGAAACTTCTCAGATTTTCGTGTTTACCATCGAAATCTGGAATAAGCCTGGAGGCCTGAGGTCAGTTTCTAGTATTACTTGTTCTGCTATATGTATTGTATCGGGCAGAAATGATTTATTAAAGCTGGCTAGACTGGTGTAATTGTTCTGATTTTAAGAAGTTTTTCTTGTAGGTTTGCTAATACTTCTATAATTTGGGTTTCATGTAAATCTGAAAGTCTTTCTTGGCAATTTTGATAGATAAGTACTATTTTATTATATTGTGCAATAAGTATTTCTGTATGCTTTGTTATAGTTTAGATTGTTTTTATTTAAACATTTAAAAGATCTATCAAATTCTGCTCTAATTCTTACAATTGCTTTTCTTATCGGTATCCAACCATTGTCCATAGATAATCGGATATTTTGAAATAATTTTATTTAATTAATTTTTTTTTTTTATATATATATATTTGTGTTTATAAAGAGGTTGTTGCGTACTTTTTCATTAATATCTTATTGTGCATTGCATACAATTTTAGCAAAAGCATTGTGGATAGCAAAATAATTATTATTAGTAATAGTGTCCACAGTGAACCTATGTCTTCTGTGTGATCTACTATTTCAAGTTTATTGACGACATTTGCCGTCGGATTTTCGATCTTTGATTCTGTTTTACCCATGATTGAATTATTGGGTTTTTCTTTTATCTCAAAAATTATTTTTAAAATTTGATATATTATTATACCAATTATCATTACATTTGTGTCCTACCTAATAGCCGAATGGCTTTACAGGCCAATCTATTTTACCGGTCGACTCAATTGTCGTCGGGTATTACACAAATTAAATTTATTTATATTGTTTTAATAGTATTTAATATTATTTTGATGGGCGTTCTCTGTAACGCTATCGGTCCGTGGCCCAGCTTGTCCCGCTGGCGGTGCCGGTGCTGTGTCTTCGCACAGCCTAGTTGGATTGGGTTCTGGAGCTGGTCATCTCGCAGGCTGATGGGGTGCCGGCGCTGGTCATCTCTTTCCGTTTCGGCAACACCCATATGCAAGTGTTGTTGCACGTCGGGCTGTAGAGTGGCCCTTGGCAGTCTCCAGGGCACTTCTTTTGTTGTTTTGGTATGGCTCTGGGGGCAGGACGGTGATTAATAAGTTGTCTATTTTGTTTTTGTGTTGTGGCACAGGGTGAGCTTTTACTTTTTAATAGCGACTCGAGGTGTTCGAGTTCGCTCTGTAACTTCACTGCGACTTTCCACTTCGGGGGATTGTCGTTTTTATACAGAAGTTTAACGATATCAGACTTTCTCTTTCTGATTCGTTCTTTTAAATCACTTCTTCTGGGTTTAAGTTTAATTTGGGTGCTCATCCCTGTACTCACTCGGATATTTCTTTGCTGTTTCTGTCCTTATTATTCCAGTTGGACCAGTTGTTCATCACTGTCCTTAGTGTTCCAGTTGTTCCAGTTGGGCCAGTTGTTCATCATTGTATTTATGCAGCAGTAACACCATAGCACGGAACACAATAATGCAATCACACAATTTAACTGTTCCTTTGGCATGGCCACAGCCTTTAATATGATTTGATTAAGATGTTAAAATTATTAAGTTGTTTTAATCGAGCAGTGTCGAATTTGTCACAGTCGCCATGATATGTTACAGCTCAGCGAAACAATACCGCTAAGTTTGGTGGCTTAATTCAGAATGTTAATTGAATATCTTTTTGTTCTTATCCTAGGGTACAATCATTCTTATGTATAACGGAGAGCGAGAGTTCTCCCATGCATTATATGAAAAGAGTATCACCGCATAAGTATTAGTGCGCGTGGTCTCTGCCTGAGTCTAATGGAAATGCAAGATCAGCGTTAAGGAGCTTTTGAGAGAGAGACCCATCGCCTCAGTGTTAGGGCGTTTGGGTTCTGCCTGAGTTCGGGTAAATGCCTGCTCAGCAGTTTTGGTAGCTGACCGATCTGAATTCAAGTCTTAGATTGTTGCTGTGCAAAAGGAATGTGTAACGTCAACATAAGTTGTTTATGTCACTGCTCATATGTACGCGCTTATATATGTATTTATATATATAACAGAGTGTTACATATGTACATGCGTGGGTTCACTACAGTTTACCCAAAAACCTAAAATGAATATTAAAACAAATTCTTTAAATTTAAAATGTCTAACCCCAACCCCAACCCTAACCCACCCGATGCTACCACGCGCCCATCGCTGCTACTCTATATAGTTGGCTTTTTTGCAAAGCCAGCCTCATCATTGTAAGTAAATTAGTGGGGTAGGGAATCGGAAATGAAATGAACTACACCCTCTGCCTACTCGTAGGTGGCTCCATGGAGCAACTGCTTAAACAGATTGAAAAGGATTTCTTGAGCAATTTTTTTGTCTATTGTATTTTCAATTCTTGCGAGACAAAAACTTTGAAAGCTCGGGAAAAGTCGAAAAAAAATAATTCTTTGCCTGGGACTTCCTCCGAGCAGAGCGAATCAGCCACCAAATGTGAGCCCTTTCCGAGGTCTCACACCAAAGACAATACTCGTATTCAAATGCATTACACTCTGGCAAGTACAGATGAAATCCTTTATTAAACAATACTCAGAAGATCAGAAAGCAAAAAGGTGTGACAGGTATTTATGGCAAATGCCAAAGAGTGGCAAAAAGTGGCAAAAAAAAAGTCTCCCTTTAACCATTTCTGGCTACATATTCCTTTATTTTGGTAACATATTTCATAAACTAATTGCAAACATTCAAATTTTTGTGCGACTTATTTTTCTAGAAATTTCCATAAATCAGCCACAAATGCAAATACAAAAAAAAATTAATTAAATCTGTTTCAAAATGTTTCAATTTCACAGTCACACAGTCACAGCAAGAAGGCCTTGTGCCCCTGTGTTCCCCTTTTCTTTAGCCACCCTCTTTAGGGAAAACCCCCATAATGATAGTTTAGCACTCAAATTTGTTCATCGTAAATCGGGCAACATCTTAAACCGAGAAAAGAACAACAACAAAGGGGATAACAGAACATTCCAGGCGGCCTTCACCAAAATCACTCTCCCCTTTAGTACATTTCAATTGAAGTTTAAAGATAGCTAGTCCATAGGATTATTAACGATTGTTATTTGCATTTGGAAAGTAGAACTTACATTGAAATGAAGCTCGGCATGTTCAAGAACTTTAACGGCCCCGGCCACATTTCCTCAAAGATCGAATCGTTGCCAAACTCGTCCGCTGGCCTGGACAGCGTGGAGTGGAGGGTACGTGCTAAGCATGGGACGTACTTCAAGTAATGTCTGCTCATATGATCTATAAACGGGCATCATCTCCATTTAGAAAATAACAAATATTTCTCGAAAACACTTAAAAAAAAACAGCGCGTTTCCTTCTATTTCCCATGCAAATACTTACATACCTATATACTTATATATACTAAAAAAAACCCCATGGAACTTTAATTTCTCGTTACATTTTCTTTTGTTGTCATTCTGCATAACAATTTCCACTTGAATCAAAATTCTAACACGTGTACATAAAACAACAAATGTTTGGAACAAATATGTCTTATCGCGTGAATGCATTGTTCCTTTGGGTTCCTTGGGCTTCACCTCCTGGTGTGTGAATTGCTATTTTAATGCCATCGAGAAATACAGACGCACTGAGTACTTCGACGTGGAGCTGTACACAGACAGGTGAGAGAGGCGAATTGAGCGAATTCCGACTGTATATCCTTGGCTACATCTGTGTGCTGTATGCTGCATTCCAGAAAACCCCGAGCCTCACATGCAAGCAATCGGGTAGCGAAAACCCCGCGTCAGATGTTCCACGATATTTTCTCACCTTTGAAATGATGTGGCCAGTTTTTGCATCACCTGCCTTGTTCAAGTTCGCGTTGAAGTTGTCGTGGTGGCGCGGGCACGTCTGTATTGGCATAACAAGGAGCAGCAGGAGGAGTTCAGTAGGAATCAGGATAATAATCAACAACTTGCGGATCAGACGTGAGCTGATGATAGAACTGCTGAAGAAACAAGAAGAATGTTTTGAATTGGAGCTACAGCCAAGTGTTGGCTTCATCCCGGGCATGGTACTACGCTCGGGAAAGAAGTTAGGGACAGGAAAGTGGTGGTCGTCCACAGTGGTGCCTTCGAGCAAGAGGATAAATCAATTAGTGATTCCCCCACACCACACACTTGGCCCTTAGGTTACTCACTCTGCTCGTGGCTCGCAATTCAATAAAATATATAAAATAAAACTTTTACAAAAATTTTTTTAATTTAGAATTTCGAATTTTTCGACGAGTCTGATATTTTTTGTTTTTAGTTGTTACTTGTTTGCTCTCTATAGCAATAATACATTTTTGTTTGTTTCTAAGGGGACCTCGGTTTGACTTTTGCACAAAAGCAAATGTGATCAAATATAATTCTTTAATTTATGTGACTCCCAAGAAGCCAGAATTTGTGTGTTGTATTCCAGACATCCAGACTAGGCAATATTGTCAGTTTTATTTTATTTTATTTATTGAAGTCTAGAAACTATCTGCTAACATAAATTATGATTAAAATTAAAGGAAAAAAAAGTGGATATAGGAAATAATATAAAATTAGTGGATTGTAAGAACAGGTATATCTTACTGGCTATAATTTTAAGGGATAATTCAGGGGATAGGGTATGATAAAGATTATTATAATTAGATCATAAGTTTCGAAAAGGGTCGTCTTGAGCGTAATTAGACCTACAGAAGGGTAAAAGAAACGGACGAAAGGTACGGGTAGGTCTAAGGGGAACAGAAAAGTCAAGCAGGCCAAGAAGTGCTTCTGAGTCAACAAGCCCAACTAGGAGCTTGTGTACAAACATAACGCCGCTACAAATTCTGCGATGGCGCAAAGAAGGGAGGTCTAAAAGTTGTAGCCTCTATTGATAAGGTGGCAAGATTATATCCGAGTCCCAGTTAAAATTACGTAAGGCAAAAATTAAAAATTGTTTTTGGACCGACTCGAGAATGGACTGTTCCTTGTACTGTGGACTCCAGACACAAGAACAATATTCCAGAATCGGACGAACCAAGGAGACGTACAGTGTTTTGGTGACATACGGGTCATCAATCTCCTTGGACCAATGCTTTATAAACGCTAGAACAGCCTTAGCTTTATTTACAGTTGCAGCTATATGGCTATTAAAACACAGTCTATGATCGAAAAGAACTCCAAGGTCATTAGAACTCGAAATTCGTTCGAGGGCATGAATTCCTAGAGCGTACGAGACAAAGTGTGGAGCGCGACGGTAAAAAGTCATAAGTTTACATTTAGAAAGGTTGCACCAAATTTGCAACTCGTTTAGGTCGAGTTGAAGGCGTTTGTGCAGGTACCAATCAGAGTAGGAGAGATAGATTTTATCATCGTCAGCGTACATTAGTGTAGAGCAGTATGTTATAACTTGAGGAAGGTCATTCACAAATAAAATAAACAGAAGTGGACCTAAATGACTACCTTGTGGCACTCCTGATGTAACATTAACGACATTCGACAACACATTAGTAAACAAAACACGTTGTGTGCTGTTCCATTCGGACCAGTAGATGCGGTCAAACCAGGTTGACTCGAACTGCAAGTTGCGTGTTGAAGCTGAGTAGCTATACGGTTCCGACTGTGGCTGGTTCAATTCATTTACATGCGAAGTGGTTCCAGCACAACTAGACGCCATCCAACCAAGTTGGCTCGAACTGCAAGTTGCGTGTTGAAACTGCGTGTTCGCATTTACATGCGAAATGAATTGAACCAGTCGGAACCGTATAGCTACCCAGTTTCAGTTTACCCAGTGGTTCCAGCACAACTAAACTGCAATCCTGATATAACTACAAAGCTCAAATTTCACATCCACAAAAAAAAAGAAAATATCAACACATCACACATACTTGCATAGGTATCACTTAATAGAATTAATTATATGTAACAAAACAAAACACCAATTACACAACACCAAATGAACATTAACACTAGAAGTAGAACTAAGTTAAAAAACAGTTCGTCAACCGTAAGGGAACCAAATCAACTAATTGTACGACCACAAACCAACTATTCCACCATGGATTTAACAAACTCTGTGCCAAATAATCCAGCAGATGTATGTTCATCCTTACGTATTCCGGGCGCAATTAGATTCCTACCCGAATATGACGGTGACGCAAAAAAACTTAATGAATTTTTAGAAATGTCGAAGAAATAGGTGTCGCTCATCAAGGGTACTGAAAATAAGCCGTACGTGAAATTTTTGTTAAGATCAATTAGAAATAAGATAAGATAATAAGTGGGAAAAGCTAATGACGCCCTTACGGCATCAGAAGCTGGACTCAATTGGAATGAGATCAAGGAAGCCTTGATCATACACTGCTCTGACAAAAGAGATGAACAAACACTTTTGAAGACCCCGAGCCTCACATTCAAGCAATCGGGTAGCGAAAACACCGCGTCAGATGTTCCACGATATTTTCTCACCTTTGAAATGATGTGGCCAGTTTTTGCATCACCTGCCTTGTTCAAGTTCGCGTTGAAGTTGTCTTGGTGGCGCGGGCACGTCTGTATTGGCATAACAAGGAGCAGCAGGAGGAGTTCAGTAGGAAGCAGGATAATAATCAACAACTTGCGGATCAGACGTGAGCTGATGATAGAACTGCTGAAGAAACAAGAAGAAAGTTTTGAATTGGAGCTACAGCCAAGTGTTGGCTTCATCCCGGGCATGGTACTACGCTCGGGAAACAAGTTGGGGACAGGAAAGTGGTGGTCGTCCACAGTGGTGCCTTCGAGCAAGAGGAGAAATCAATTAGTGATTCCCCCCCACACCACACACTTGGCAATTAGGTTACTCACTCTGCTCGTGGCTCGCAATTCAATATCGCAATAGACGTGTGAATTTTGGTGTTTCCATTCTATATGAATGGATATAAAATAAAACTTTTACAAACATTTTTTTAATTTCGAATTTTTCGACGAGTCTGATATTTTTTGTTTTTAGTTGTTACTTGTTTGCTCTCTATAGCAATAATAAATTTTTGTTTATTTCTAAGGTCCCCTTTGACTTTGGGTTTGACTTTTGCACAAAAGCAAATGTGATCAAATATAATTCTTTAATTTATGTGACTCCCAAGAAGCCAGAATTTGTGTGTTGTATTCCAGACATCCAGACTAGGCAATTTTGTCAGTTTTGTTATGTTACAGCTCAGCGAAACAATACCGGTCAGCTTGGTGGCTTAATTAAGAATGTTTATTGAATATCTTTTTGTTCTTATCCTAGGGTACAATTTTTCTTATGTATAACGGAGAGCGGGAGTTGTCCCATGCATTATATGAAAAGAGTACCACCGCATAAGTATTAGTGCGCGTGGTCTCTGCCTGAGTCTAATGGAAATGCAAGATCAGCGTTAAGGAGCTTTTGAGAGAGAGACCCATCGCCTCAGTTTTAGGGCGTTTGGGTTCTGTCTGAGTTCGGGTAAATGCCTGCTCAGCAGTTTTGGTAGCTGACCGATCTGCGTTCAAGTCTTAGATCGTTGCTGTGCAAAAGGAATGTGTAACATAAACATAAGTGGTTTATGTCACTGCTCATATGCACGCGCTTATATATGTATTTATATATATAACAGAGTGTTACATATGTACAAGCAAGGGTTCACTACACCCTTCCCTTTTTAAAAAAATAACGTAATATATGAAGTTATTTAAAACAATATTTGAATTTTGTGAACTAACATGTATGTTTATGTATAAAAAAATATTTTTTGTTCTGTTTTTTTTTTGTTTTGTTTTATTTTATTTTTTTATTTTTTTTTTTTTTTTCCGATGAACTATTTATCATGGTTATATACGTGTGCTTACTTAAGTCATGGTTATTTTACGTATGCCTACCTAAGTCATGGCCATGACAGGATAAAATGAAATTATTATGAAATGAAAAGTTTTAATCTATCCTTATGTACTTTTTTTTTTTTGTCTTTTATATTTGAAATTGTTATATTATCATTTTCTCCTATACTATCTACCTTATATGGTCCAGTATATTTAAAATCTAACTTATGACCTGTTTCATTTTTCAATAAAACCTGATCTCCTGTTTTTAATTTGAAATCTAAACAGTTTTTATTATAATTAATTTTTTGTCTCTGTTTATTAGATTCTATCATTAATCTTGCTCTTTTAAAAGCTTGTTCTAGTCTAATCTTTTGTTTCTTTAGCGTAATCATCTATATTATAAAGAGGATATATTCTATCTATGCTATTAAAATGTATTGGTAAGTTCGAAGTCTTACCGAAAACTAATTCATATGGACAATAATCATGTGCCATCGAGGGGGTTGTGTTGAAGCAATATACGAAGTATTGTAGCCATACATCCCAATCTGTTTTGTCAGTTGAGATGTATGAGCGTATGAACTCATTAAAAGTTCTGTGGCTTCGCTCCACGGTTCCTACAGTCTGGTGATGATGTGTAGTGGAAGTTATGTTTTGAATATTTAAGTTTTTACATAAATCTTCAATTATTGAATTTTTGTATTCCGTTCCCATGTCCGTAATGAACGTCTTCATTGGACCGTACTTTAGAATAAAATCTTCAAATATAGCTTTAGCTACTGTTTTTGCACTTTTGTTCTTTATTGGTATGGCTACAAGGTATTTTGTCAAGTCACAGATTAAAGTTACTGCCTATTCGTTTCCTTGTTCTGATTTAGGAAGTGGACCGATCGTATCCACAATTACCCTATCAAACGCCATTTGTGGTGTTTCAGTTATAGTCAATGGGGTCTTGGTATGTTTAGTCGTTTTGGACTTTTGGCATTTGGGACACTTTCTCACATAATTTGTAATTTGACGTGTCATGTTTTTCCAATAATAATGCCTTCTTATTTTCGCTAATGTTTTAGCTATACCTGTGTGACCTCCTTGGATTGGATCATCATGGAATGTAGACAGTATCTTTTCGTTTTCTTTATTTTCTTTTATTGTGGTCACCGGCTTGAGTAGCGCTACTCTTAAATTCTTTAATATTTTATTGCCCTTGTTCATAAAAGAATCTATTGAAATGTTCTCAAAGATTTCTTCGCTCGGTGCCATTTTAAGTTGGCTGATGTTATTTATACCGGCTTCTTTTTCAAGCCTTTGGAAAAATTGACCTAAGTCGAAGGTTCCATTAGTATAAAGGTCGCTAACTTTAATTAACTTTAATACGCTACTGGTAGCTGAGTTCCATTATAATTTTGTGTTAGAACGGCACCACATGCTTGTTTACTTGCATCCGTTGTTATACAAAATTCTTTGCTAAAATCTGGATATTGCAGTAAGGTTGGTTTCATCAATTGTACTTTTAAATATTCGAATGCTTTCTGACATTTATCTGTCCATTCGAAGTTAACATTGTAGAAAAAGTATTCAATAATTGTAATTCTTTGGAAGAGAACATCCGTTCTCTATCGTTTTCTTTATTCGAATGTACTTATGAAATATATCTTAGAATTTACTTGGCTAAAGCCAGCGTAGCTGCGCTGCCAGGAACGCCGGCAGCGGAGCGGCAGCATTTATGTATTTAATGTTTATATATATGTGTATATGCCCAGCGCTGCTGACAGCGAGGGCGCGAGGGAAAATGTATATGTATGTGTGTATGCATGTGCCGTCAAGTCATGGGAATATGTTGACGCTGCACTTATGTCGCTCGAGACATTCTTGGGCGATCGTAATACGATAGCTCAAGTTATGTCTGGGACTTTTAATTACATAAACACTGCAACAAAGTGTTACAGTGTGTTCCCCTTAAGTACACTTGGTACAGTGGGTATTGGCTATGTGTGCACACTACATCTCCCTCCTTTTGAAAAATAACGTAATATATTGGAGTTATTTTATTCAAGTTATTATTTATAAAAATTATTGTCATCTATTTGTAATAATATTATGTATTAAGTATAGGAGTTTAAAAGAAATTTTCTTTGCGCAAATACATATATATGATTAAAGATTTCCAAAATAAAGTTGTTCAATTATTTTGTATTAAAATATGTTTTATGAAAATATATATATTTTTTTTCATTTGTTTTTGAATTGAATTATTGAATTTGAATTAATATTGCTGAGATTAAAATTTATAAGCTCGTGAATGGGTAATAAAATTTCAAATGTAAATTCCTTAATGTTTATTTTTCCTATGCATGGCCATGCTACAAATGATTAATGGTTAAAAATCTTTATCCTATCCTTATGTACTTTTTGTTTCTTTTTCCTATCATCAGAGATTATGATGTTATCTCTTTCTCCAATGTTTTCTACTGTATAGGGACCTGTATATTTGGAATCTAGCTTATGTCCTGATTCGTTTTTTAATAGAACTTTATCTCCTATTGATATAGTTATGTCCCTAGTTTTTAAATCATATATTTCCTTATTTTTCTGCTTATTTAATTCGAGCATATTTCTTGCTCTTTTGTATGCTACTTCTAATCTATACTTACTTTCTTTAGCGTAGTCATCTATGTTATATAAGGGTTCTATATTACCTATACTATTAAATTGTTTTGGTAAATTATTTGTTTTACCAAATACTAACTCATATGGACAGTAATTATGTGCCATTGAGGGGGTCGTGTTGAAACAGAAAACGAAATATTGAAGCCATACGTCCCAATCAGTCTTATCAACCGATATGTATGAACGTATGTACTCATTAAAAGTTCTATGACTTCTTTCTACTGTTCCTACTGTCTGGTGGTGGTGCGCTGTTGACGTTATGTTTTCTATTTTTAGATATTTACATAAGTCGTTAATGATTGAATTTTTATATTCTGTACCCATGTCCGTAATGAACGTCTTCATTGGACCGTACTTCAGAATAAATTTTTCAAAGATAGCTTTTGCTACTGTGTTTGCGCTTTTATTTGATATTGGGATGGCAACTAGATATTTTGTTAAGTCACAGATTAAGGTGACTGCATATTCGTTGCCATTTTCTGATCTTGGTAATGGACCTACGGTATCCACTATCACCCTGTCAAAAGCATGTACAGGTGTATCAGTTGTTGTTAAAGGAGTTTTAGTATGCGTAGTTGTTTTCGCTTTTTGGCATTTTGGACATTTACGAATGTACTCTGTTATTTCTTTATTCATATTTTTCCAAAAGTAATGTCTTTTGACCTTGGCCAAGGTTTTTGTTATGCCTGTATGTCCTCCTTGTATTGGATCGTCATGTAATGTAGACATTGTTGCTTCTTTTTCTTTTCTTTCTTTTACTAGGGTCACCGGGTTGAGTAGCGCTACTCTTAATGTTTTTAATATTTTATTGCCCATTTGTTTAAAATTATCTATTGAAACTTGTTCAAAGATATTTTCCCACGGTGCCACTTTGAGTTGGCTGATTTTGTGTATACCGGCTTGCTTTTCAAGCCTTTGGAAGAATTGACCTAAGTCAAGAATTCCATTAGTATATAAATCGCTAACTTCATATCTTGCTGTAATTTTCTTTCCATGTTTGAAAAAACATAAATTATTGTTTACATGCAAGGTCACTACTTTTCGTACTTCGTCGTTATTAATGACGTTATATACGTTGGGCTTTGAAGCATTTTCTTTAGATTGCGTTTGCAATTCTATTTTCTGTTCTCCTGCGCAGGATTTTTGTCTACTTTGATATCTTGTAGTGACTTTTAATATTGTTGCTGACATATTCTTTAATTCTTTGATGGTTATTCTTGATAACGCATCTGCTACATAATTATCTTTTCCCTTTAGATATTCTACTGTGAAGTCATATTCTTCTAGTTCGAGCCGCATGCGTGTAAGTTTAGAACTTGGGTTAACCATCGAAAATAGATACGTAAGTGGTCTATGGTCAGTTTTCACTGTAAAATGTTTTCCATAAATCTATGGTCGAAAATGATTAATCGCCCAGTGAATGGCTGCTAATTCCTGTTCAGTTGTACTCTTATTACTTTCACCCTTGGTGAATGATCTGGACGCGTATGCGTCTTTATGGTTTTGAGTTAAAACCGCTCCACACGCTTGCTTACTTGCATCCGTTATTATACAAAATTCCTTTGTGAAGTCTGGGTATTGTAATAGAGTTGGTTTTATAAGTTGATCTTTTAGATGCTGGAATGCATTTTGACATTCATCTGTCCACTCAAATGGAACATTCTTTTTACATAATCTAGTTATGTGCCGGGAATAGTCGGCGAAGTTTCTAATAAAACGTCTGTAATAATTGCAGAATGCAACGAATCTTCTAGCGCTGTCCGCGTCATGCGGGACTGGATAATTGTTGATGACGTCATATTTCTTGTCATCTGGCAAGATTCCTTTATCAGTGCATTTATGACCGAGAAAGGTCACTTCATGCATAAAAAATGAACATTTTTGTGGATGTAGTTTCAGGTTGTGTTTCCTGCATACCTCAAAAATATCTTGTAGGTTTTTGAGCATATGTTTTTCGGAACAACCAATGACTATAAGATCGTCCATATATAGGAATGCTTGCGAAGCTTCAAGTCCAGAGAATGCAATAGTCATCATTCTTTGAAATGAATTTGGCGCTATTTTTAAACCAAATGGTAATCGCGTGAAGCGATATGAGCCATTGCTCGTTGAAAAAGACGTTATGTTTCTTGAACTTTTTTCTAGTTCAATTTGATGAAAACCTGACATTAAGTCAAGGCATGAGAAGTATTTCGCTCTACCTAGTTGATCCAGAATGTCGTCGATTCTAGGTAATGGAAATTTATCGGACAGAAGTTTTTTGTTTATTTGACGATAGTCAACTACTAATCGCCATTTCTTTTGTTCAGTGCCCGGAAGAGCTTTCTTTGGTACAAGCAGAAGGGGGCTGTTGTATTCTGACACTGATGGTTCGACTATTTTGTCGTCTATTAATTTCCCTACTTGTTTCTGTATTTCTTCAACTTGGCTATGCGGGCTTCGATAATTTTTTATGTATACTGGTTCGTCATCCTTCAATCTCAATTTTTGTTTATAAAAATTATTTGTTGTTATTGATTCGGTGTCAAGCCCGAATATGTCACTATATTTGGAACATAATTCCGTTAATGGTTGTTTGAATGGAGCTGGAAAATTCTTTTTGAGCTGAGCTAGGACAGTTTGTTCCCTGATTTTAGAATTTGTTTGAACTACATTGTAATTCGAAAGTGGTTCATACTTTAAACTATTTATATTAATTAATTGGTCGGTACTGGTTGTATTCAGTAATCGGACAAATGCATTTTGAGTGTTTGCAACTGTGTTTGCAACAAAAATACCAGTTTGGATTTCCTGGTTTGGTATTAGAACACTATTTTCAGTTGAAGTTAGTTCTATTTTTTCGGACAACTTGTGATCTTGCTGGTAGAAGTATGGTATTGTTACCAGCACTGTATGTTATTGGAACATAAATTTGGATATTGATATTATTTGGTCGTATTATGAACCAATCGTCTGAAGGTTTAAGATCGATTTGACAATTTAAATCTTTTATGAAGTCAATCCCTATTATTCCATCACATGGGATTGCGAAGTTTTTTGTTACTAAATGGAAATTGTGTGGAATTATATATTTGTCTGTCTGAAGCTCTAGTGGGGCAAGGCCTTGGGATTATATAATACCATCGCCTATACCTTGAATATCTATTATTGTTTCTGAATTTATGTCATTAAAGACATCAGAATTTTCTTTTATTAGCGATATGTTCGCTCCTGTATCTACTAGGAATTTTAATTTTTTTCCTGTGTGTGCATTGTTAAATGACACGAAAATATTAAAATTGAGATTGATGGTATGAACCGTTGTTTTTATTGTTGAATATCTAAAGGTGCTTGGGAGTTTCCCGAAGCCGTTTGGGTAACACGGACGTTGTTTTGTCGTGTACCTCTATTATTGTCGTATTGGTTGTTATAGGAGTTTTCGTTTCCACGGTTATTTCCTCTATAACCTCTAGTTACTGTTGTGGTTGTAGCCACGACCATTTCCTCTACCACGATAGTTACCTCTATAGGTACTACCGCGGTATGCCTGACCTCGTCTGGTATACAATATGGAACTTGCATTACCAGTCATGTCAGTAGAACATTGGATATATTTGGTTATGGCATCATTCATGGTAGGGAATGTGCCTGCTTCTAGAATGTTCTTAAGTCTGCCATGCTCAAAATTTTTAACCATTGTGCTAATGGCTTCTTTGCTGCTGAATTTATCCGCGTGCTCAGCTGGCAGACCCTCATCGATGTATGATGCTTCTAGGAGTTTTCTCATCTCGTCGATTTCGTTCGTAAATTGGGTGGCAGTTTTGCCTTTTTGGCATATTTTTGCCATTTTGGCCTTAACTACGTCAGATGTTTCACCGACAATTGTAGTTTTCAATTTTTGAATGATCGACTGGATGGTCGTTTCATCCTGGACTTTGTATAGTGTAGAGCCGATGATTTTGGATTTTATCACTTCGACAGCTAGAGATTCATAAGGCCCTTTTGTCAAATTGACTAGGTTGGTTACATGTTTAATGACCGTACTATTTTGAGTAGGTCTGTTTTGCGTTAAGCATTTATAGGACTTATCGAACTCTGCTCTAAGAGTACAGACTTTAGCGCAGATCGTAAGCCAGGCCATGTGGTGTTTCTATGTTGTTCATTCCAAATGGAAGACAATCTGACATCATTAACCAAAATTCCCGATTTTAAGATTTAAATATTACGAAGTCGATGACCCTGCCTAGAATGGAATGCTCTTTTATTACTGATTTTACCGCGATACCTGGAATGGTAGTTAACACAATTGCTTTTTGTGTTTTTGAACAGTCTATTAACGGTGAAAATTCTAAATGAAATGTACTCATGTACATATATTCGAGCTCTAATATGCTCCTTGGGGTCGTTGAGACCAATTGTAGAATTCTGTTTTTAAAATTTGGGTCCCTATTATAAACATTCCTAATTGCGTTTAGAGTTGTCATTTTATTTTTTTTTCAAATTCTATATTTTGTCCAAATCATTAGCCTTACTCAAATATTTCTTTTTAAGGCATTTATTGTGCAGCTTATAAATTTTGAAAAAGACGTTAGCACACAAAATAACAACAATTATTATCAACAGGGTATTAGTAAAGCCTAAATCAATTTCTTTTGATTCTACTTTATTAATTACATTTGCAGTGGAATCCACTGTCTTGGTGTCTACTAAACCCATGTTGGTGATAATCCCTGTTTCTCTATGAAAAAATATGCCATTTATATATGGCTTATTTTCGGTGTCATTTCCTAACTTACTTATAGTATTGTCTTTCATTCATAAAAATTTTTTTTTTTTTTTTTTTTTATTGTTTTTCCTTTTTTTTTTTTAAATTCAAATTTCAAATCCAATTTAAAAAAATTTTTGGAAAAACTAATTTTTGAAAATATGAAGATAGAGTGTTAGGTCATATGGCTGATTTACATTAGTTTGCTCGATATAATTTCAATATCAGCCATATGTTGTTAGTTAAAGCCTTTCGATAAAAAAATTGGTTAGGTTTTTTTTTTTTCAAGCAGCGTTTTCACGCAGCAGCTTGAGTGGTTTTAATTAAAGTTAATGGTAAATGAAGGCAATGGCAAATGAATGCAGCCTTATTTACGTTACTTTGCTCTTGCAAAGTTCCTTTTCTATCTTTTTGATCTCCTCCTGGTGTTTCCTTTTTCTCCTCGTCTTGCGTTGCGACAGCTAGCATCTCTTTTGCCAGCCGTCGTTGGCGGAGGAGTTTCGTTCGTCTCCCCCCCCCGCTTCTTTTTTGGTTCTATTGGTTTTTGCTGCCGTGCCCGGTACTCAGCTAACGTGAGTGGGCGTGGTCTATCGATTGGACAAGCCTCTAACGCCTCCTGTAGGCTGGGCTTGTCCCTTTGCTCGATAGGAGCAGCGTTCAGGAGATCTATCTCCAGTTTTTCCACCGATGGCGTAAGGGGTGAGAGGCCTCTCACGCGTAATGTTTGGTTGTCCGGGGCCTATGGGCTCAGGCGGTGCCGGTGCCGGTCATCGCACAGGTCATTGATATACGCTCTATGTAGCGTTGTCGGTGCCTTTTCAGGTCTTTTTCTTCTTTTATTTTTCTTGTTATTTAATTTTAAGGGACAGGTTTTGTCGTTGTATTAACATGCATTTAAATGTATTTTTGTTTTTTTTTTTCTTTTTGCACCGATTTTCTTTCTGCTGGAAAACGATCAACACTGAAGAATCCACTTCTGCATTTTCTCGGAGTGTCGTTGCTCCAGAGACACGTTCAATGTTTATTTTCAAATTTTTTTTTTTTTTTTTTTTTTTAAATGTTATATTTTATTCCGACTTAGACAGCCCATTTAACACTTGCACTAGCGTTTTTCTTTTTATTTTTGTTGTTTGTTGTCTGCTGTCTCCGTTTGTTTCACATTTCATACTCTATATGTAAGTATACGTTTTTTTTTTTCACTTTTTTTTTTTGTAAATTAGATTCGTGTTTAAATTGTGGTACTATTGTTGTTTGTTTTCACTAACTATGGACCGAGTCCATAGCTGTCACGGTCGCCATGTAGAAAAAGTATTCAATAATTGTAATTCTTTGGAAGAGAACATCCGTTCTCTATCGTTTTCTTTATTCGAATGTACTTATGAAATATATCTTAGAATTTACTTGGCTAAAGCCAGCGTAGCTGCGCTGCCAGGAACGCCGGCAGCGGAGCGGCAGCATTTATGTATATATATATGTGTATATGCCCAGCGCTGCTGACAGCGAGGGCGCGAGGGAAAATGTATATGTATGTGTGTATGCATGTGCCGTCAAGTCATGGGAATATGTTGACGCTGCACTTATGTCGCTCGAGACATTCTTGGGCGATCGTAATACGATAGCTCAAGTTATGTCTGGGACTTTTAATTACAGGTAAACACTGCAACAAAGTGTTACAGTGTGTTC